>NC_056737.1:700967654-701055154 GCF_019279795.1 Protopterus annectens | reverse complement strand
GTAGAACTCTCATGTGCAGTCTTCCCAATGGTATCGCAATGAGAGAAGCTGCCATGAGACCCAAGACCTTTAGAACCAGCTTTGCTGGGGATTTTTTGGACGACAGAAGGAGAGGAATGTGGCTTTGAAGTGCGACTATCCTTTCTGGAGGAAGCCTTAGAATTAAATGATGCGTATCTAATTCCGATCCTATGAATAAGATATGCTGTGATGGCTGTAGTAAAGATTTTTCGAAATTTACGGAAATTCCGAGGTGAATACAAAGTTGTAGAGTGTAATCCCTGGCCTGTATCAGTTGCGGGTGGTGGCAGTCAGGAGCCAGTCGTCCAGATACGGAAACACCTGGAATCCTAGGCGTCTCAGATGAGACGCTACCACTGCCATGCATTTGGTGAAAACCCTGGGGGCTGAGGTCAGACCAAAGGGCAGGGCTCGAAACTGGTAGTGACTGGCTCCCAGCTGGAAGCGCAAATGATCCCTGGATGCCCTGGCCATTTTGATGTGGTAGTATGCGTCCTTCAGATCTATTGAGCACATCCAGTCGTCCTTCTGTAGGAATGGAAGGATCGATTGAAGCTTGACCATTCGGAACTTTTCTTTCTTGACAAAGGTGTTGAGGTTGCTTAGGTCCAGAATCGGCCTCCAGTCCCCTGTCTTCTTTGGAACTAAAAAGAACCTTGAGTAAGTTCGAATCCTATTTCGGCCGCTGGGACTGGTGCGATGAGTCTTTTTGCTAGCAGCTTTGAAATTTCTATAGCTGCTGGGTCTCGCAGATGGGGCGGTACATCTGGGAGTTTTCTCTTGGAATGGGGTGGATAGGAATGGTATTGTGTAACGTCTGGTAACAACCCTTTTTACCGAGTTGTCTGTAGTGATGTTTTGCCAGGCCCGAGGGTATAAAGCTAAGCGACCCCGACTGCCTCCAGAGCAGGACAGTCGGGCCTCCTCTCAGGAGTGCTGGAAAGGTTTTCCAGGGGTATCCCTGTCACCTTGGTTTTGCGGACCCCTCTGCCGCCAGGGCGGCATCTTCCACCTCTGCCCCTCCTCTGCCTCTACAGGGGCATCACGCTGTGTGCCTGGGAAAGATGCTTGGGGTTTTGAAACCACATTTTCCCACCACGTTGCCCTTTGGGGTACGGTCTGGAAGGGGTGGAAAAACGGACTCCGACAGCAGACAGAGTCTTTCCCTCCTGTTCACACCGGGTAAGGGTCTCCTTTACTTTGGGGCCAAAGAGAGTGGCACCATCAAATGGGGCGTTAGTAAAGGAAGACTTGAAGGCTTCTGCAAATGAACATAAGCGCATCCAGGATTGCCTGCGAAGAGCAATCGCTGAAGCTGCTGCCCTACTCGATCCTTGCCGCGATGATATCAGCCTCATGGATGAGTTAACAATGGATGTAAGGGTATTTAGATGTGCTGTAACTTTCTCTGAGACCGCAGCATCTGTAGTACCCTGGAGGGTATCTCCCAGCTCTTTGACTAGATCCCTCTGTAAGCGTGTAAAATGGGTCAAATAGTTCAGGGATCGCATAGAAAAAGCCGCTGAACTAAAAATGCGCTTCCCGTATCTGTCCATAGTCCTAGAATCTTTGTTAGGTGGATGGACAGATGAGGAAGATTCCGACATCTCCTTTTTCGTGGCGCTGCCACCACCATGGCGTCCACTGGAACTCCTTTGTGAGGTAAGCCTTGTCTTGGGGTGCAGTGATGTACTTATTAGGCTTCCTAGGGACTGGTTCCACCGTGTCAGGTGTCTCCCGCCCTCGAGCAATCAACTCCATTAACTCATCGAAGGCGGAGTGACCCAGGAGGAGGAAGAGCGAGCACCGAATGCCTTCAGCAAGACTGACTCATCCTCAGAAGGGGGAAGGGACTGCCAATCACCTCTCTGCTTCAGGATCTCCAAGATGTCAGAAAAGGAGACATCTTCTGAAGGTGACTTTGGGGACCCTTCTGACTCATCCAAGTCAGTATCGGATGTCAAAGATTCTTGCGGAGAATCTAAGTGTCTCCTCTTACACGATCTTTTCCTAGGGACTCTTCGGGGGGAGCATCCGAAGAAGCCTCCGAGGAAGAGGGGGCACCCTCCAGGGGTGGCTGAGACACGGTGCTCGGCGCTTGGATGTGGCCGTTGGTGCAGAGGAAGATAACGGTCCTTTATGGGGAGGAGAGGCTACTTCTACTGATGTGGTTGTTTGGGTAGACAACACCTTCCTCGTGAGATCGAATGCCCCCGGGTCCCGAGTCGAGGAATCTCCCGGTTCCGAAGAAATGGGAAGAATCCCCGAAACAGGCACCGAAGGCATCGACCCCGAGGACGGAGCTGAATCGATCCGCGCCGAGGCCCCGAGAGGAAGAGTCGGAACCGAAACGTCGGTTCGACTCTCGGCCCCGGAACCAAGGATGGATCGTCGGCTCCGAGACTCTGGTACCGGATCCGACGGAGTCTAGGTGAACGGAGCTGACCGAGAAAAGGACGGTTCTGGCACCAAGGGCACCACAATCAGTAGATCAACCTCTTCCGGCTCCAAAGACTGGACAGGTCTCGGAGGAGGAAGGGATGGAGATAATGGAAGGCCTTCAAGTTTCGACACCAATTGGGTGGAAACCGAGATAAGTTTGGATAGGGCCGTATGTTCCAATAATTTCTGCACCACACGGTCCACATCGATGTCGGAGAGGGGCTTAGAAGAACGGGTCGAAGGAACTGAAGACGGAGCCGACCTCAACAGTGTCGGGGGAGGGAGCTCCATCACCGGTTCCAAGACTCGAGGCTCGGAAACTGACAACAGTTGAACACTCGGCCCCGAAGTCTGTGGAACCGGTGATCTAACTTTAGCCGAAGAGCTTGGAGCCGATGACTTGGGCTCCGATGTCTTAGATTCCTTCGAGGACTTGGATGCCTGGTCAGAAGCATCCAGAGCCTCCTGAAAGGAAGGTTTTAACAAACCTCTATCCATTAGTTTCCTGCGCCTATCTGTCATGACCCTCCCACTGAAAGAATGACAAATAGAGCAGTCTTCTTGCAGATGGAGAGGGCCAAGACAGTAGACGCAGGAACTATGATTGTCAGTTACTGACATTTTTTGCCCACATTGGCAATGCTTAAACCCCGATTTAGCCTTTTCAGACATGTCACTATAAAGGAGAGACAAGTCAAATCCAGTAAAATAGTCAAGTCCGGTAAAATTGTCAAATCCAGTAATGTTAGTCAATCCGGTTGTCAAATCCAAGAAGGGGTGGTAGGCGAAGAGAACTCTAACTAAGTTTTAACAACTTAACGGTACCGAGATTCCCTTAACCTTACCACACACACACAAAATATCACTAAATAACTTTATATAATAAAGTACCAAGAAAAAATACAAGAAAAAAATTCTTAATCTTATCTCAGGTGCTCGAGCTCGACCCAGTGATGCGAACGCTGCAGCGGCAAACTAGATCTGAGGTAAAGGCAGAGGGGGATTGTGGGTATTAGGTGATCTCGAGCTTCTTCTCGATGCAGAGCTTGCAAGCGGCCGACACGGAGCCGAGGATCGGCTCCGAACCCATGTGTAAGAACAAAGGCGAGATTGAACACTCTCACATCACTGGTTACTGATCCTAAAGGTTTTTAACCTATTGTGAGAAATTGGGGCTAATACCAAAATTTGATATTTTAATGAGATGCTGTGGTTAACAAGGCTGAAGGCTTTAACTAAGGCTATAACAACTAAGTCTGTCAGATGTTGTGTTCTTGGGAGCAGGTGTCAGGGAATCTGGGTGTAAACAGATGTCTTCAGTCTTCAGAATCAAGCACCACATGCACTGGAGTGGGTGGTAGCATGGCCGGCCTTAGGCATAGGCGAACTAGGCGACTGCCTAGGGCGCCATGCAGGCCGGCCTCAAAAGGGCGGAATTCACAGACCGGAGTTCTGTTGTGACGACCCCTAACCGGGAAAAGCTGAACAGACAACAACATTTCTTTTTTTTTTTTTAATTTCACCGCCGCCTCCCTAAAGACTACAATTGCACCCTCCCCGGCATCAAAAGGGCACAATTTACGGAGCAGAGTTCTGTTGTAATAATTCCTAACCGGGAAAGCCGAACAACAACAACAAAAACATTTTTTTTTTCTTTCACCGCCGAGAGGCTAGCTAGCTAGCCAGCCTAGCAACAATTGTGCCCTCCCCCACTGAAGCCCCTGCCCTCAGCCATGTCCTGTCACTCATTGCCTCCCCTGCATGACATACATGCTGGAGGTGATGCAAGTGACCGCTCTTATTGAGCATTATTTAAACGGACCTATCAGTGGTGATTTCACACCACTGACATCACGGCCACTGAGCCAATGAGAGTATATAAAGGGCTAACTCCCGCCTCTCATTCCTTCCTTGATGAGCTAGAGAGGCGGGTGCAGCTGTTTTTTTATTGTGACGTGAAAGGTTCATTTTGGGACTTAGTGGATGTGTTTGCCGGGTTTTGAGTTGGAGTTGTTCCACGTGGGCTACTACAAAAGGAACCGAGCGTGTTTTGAGTTGGAAGAAGACCATCCTTTTGGCTTATTATTTGAATTTCAGTGGCTAGAGGTAAGTGAAGGATTGGGGTCTGGGGATTTATTATATTTGTGAAGGAAGCAGGCAAGGTTGTTTTTTTTTATATATGTTTTTCTTTTTTTTTGTTTGTTTATGTAGAAAAAGCAGGGGCCAGGGAAGCATGTAATTGTTATTTTAAAGAAGCAGGGCAGCGCTTGGGATTTATATAATCGTGAAGGAAGCAGGCAAGGTTTTTTTTTTATATGTTTGTGTGTGGAAAAAGCGGGGGCCAGGGAAGCATGTAATTGTGTTCTTTTAAAGAAGCAGGGCATCGCTTGGGATTTATATAATTGTGATGAAAGCAGACAAGCTTTTTTTTTTTATATATAATGTTTGTTTGTGTGTAGAAAAAGCAGGGGCCAGGGAAGCGTGTAATTGTGCTCTTTTAAAGAAACAGGGCAGCGCTTGGGATTTATTTGTGAAGGAAGCAGGCAAGGTTTTATATATATATATATATATATATATATATATATATATATATATATATGTATATTTGTGTGTAGAAAAAGCAGGGGCCAGGGAAGCATGTAATTGTGTTCTTTTAAAGAAGCAGGGCAGCGCTTGGGATTTATATAATTGTGAAGGAAGCAGGCAAGCTTTTTTTTTTTTTTTTTTTTTTTTTAATATATAATGTTTGCTTGTGTGTAGAAAAAGCAGGGGCCAGGGAAGCGTGTAATTGTGGTGTTCTTTTAAAGAAACAGGGCAGCGCTTGGGATTTATTTGTGAAGGAAGCAGGCATGTTTTATATATATATATATATATATATATATATATATATATATATATATATATATGTGTGTGTGTAGAAAAAGCAGGGGCCAGGGAAGTGTGTAATTGTGTTCTTTTAAAGAAACAGGGCAGCACTTGGGATTTATTTGTGAAGGAAGCAGGCAAGGTTTTTTATATATATATATATATATATATATATATATATATATATATATGTTTGTGTGTAGAAAAAGCAGGGGCCAGGGAAGCATGTAATTGTGTGTGTTTTGAAAGAAGCAGGGCAGCGCTTGGGATTTGTATTTGTGAAGGAAGCAGGCAAGCATTTTTTTTACCATGTGTTTGTGAAAAAAGTAGGGGCCAGGGAAGCATGTAATTGTGTGATTGAAATAAGAGTCATTGATTACTTTGGTCAGCGTCCAATTTAAGGTTAAAGTATGTTTAGCCATAGTAACAAGGGTTAGAGTAACTGTAATATTAGTATGTGAGTGCCCAGTTTAAGGTTAAGTATGCTTAATTTCTACTCATGGATTTTTTTCCCCTGTTTTCAGGAATATTTTGATTGGTTCACTCTGGGTGCCCTTGTTTAGTACACTTCGTTAGTATTGATTCACAGCGCATAGTTTCTTGGCACTCAATTTAACATGTATTAGTGGTTTGCATTGCCAGTGTTCCCAAGTGGTCCTGTCGTGTCTCTTTGTTGCGTGCACCTTAATGGGACCTGTGGACTTGTTTTGTTATATAGAGTTGATGTGTATTCTATCGGAGTATATTGGTGTTTAAATGCAGTATATTTCTCCAGCACCGTACTTATGTTTGTAAAAGGGAATTTACACAATACTCATGTTCGATTAGTCCATAGCTATCAAGACTCTGAATTGAGGAGAAGCAGGGCCAGGTAAGGGGATGCTGTTAATGACCCCTCTATAGTGCTATTTAAATATAGGCTGTTTGTGTATAAACTTGGTTAATTGTACAGGCAGAATTTTGTGAAGTTAATGTCTGTTAATGTGTTGGGTTCTACAGCAATAACTACGTAACAAGCTGGCTTGAGGCAGTTTTATTTTAGCTTGTGTACTTGTGTATTACCTGATAACAATTTTGTTAGTTTCTTTTTTTTTTGATTAAGTGAAATATAATGCAGGCTTTTTTGCATGGTACAAGGACTGTGAGGAAAATAGAACTATTAGAATGTTTCAAGAAGTTAGCTTTTTGCTTTATTTTATTTCACCCATTGTTTAACCATAGTAGCCTATTTGACTGAACAGATTTCTGCTTTGATTTTTGTGATGTACTTGATTTTTTTTACTGCAGATCAGTAGTATGTGAAAGCATATCTGATAGCAGCATAAGCATTGCTAGTGCAGCTTTTTGAAGGCATATTTGTGGTGACTTTACCTTCTGATTTTGTCAAATGCTATATAACTCTCGCTCACCTTTTTGCTGTTGGGCAGTGCAGTTTTACACGGCTGAGTTTCTTTTGTGTTACATTTTGGTGTATCAGTTTACTGTCAGTTTAATCAGCAGTGGCAAATTAAATGTCGCAATGTGGGTGCTCGGGGAAACAAAGCTGAGTGAGCATGCGTGCACTGGAAGTTTGTGTTAGTTTCTTAACTCTCTCTGAACTGCATTTGAATGCAGATTTGTACTTCTACTACCATAGTTGCAGTGCAGATGTTTAGTATTTATGGCTTATCTTACACTGCTGCATTTTTTGTTTGAGTTGCTAACACTCAGAAATGTTTTAAGTTGTTGGCTGCTGTGAGAATGACGTTACTAGTTGTTGGCTGCTGTGAGAATGACGTTACTAATTGTAAACGTAGAGAAAGTGTGCAATGGTTATATACCACAGTGCCTGGCTATTTAGCTGTAATTTTCCTTTTGAAAATGTGTAGGACAGTTCATTAGTGCAGTTACCTGCAAAGGTATTTGGTGGTGTAGTTTTTTTCTCGCATGCTGCTGAAGTTCAGAATACCTATTGATTAAAACATGTAGGAAGAAATAATTGAATTTACTTGGCATTCTTGCCATAGTGGAGGAATAGCAGTGTGAGTGATGGACTCTATGTACAATAGCAGTGACCTTTGTAAACACGATGTGAGTTTATTTATACTGCTTCAGTGTGACTTTCTAACAATACATCAAAAATGTGAATTTGTTTTCAGTTTGCAGTACACTGATCTTGCATCAAAAATGTAAATTGCATGGTAATATGATTTAACATCAAGTAATTTGTGTGCTGGTTTATATATAAATATTTTGTAGTACAAGTGAAAGAAGCAATTGTGGCTGTCTTAATAGGTCCTATCTAAGGAACAGACTGTGCTATAACATCTCAAGGAGATGTTGTACTGGCAGTAACAATCATATTATAGGGAGGTTCTCCAGTGGACTTGTATAAGTGACTTAGGATTGTCTGTGGGGAGCATCAGTGGTGTCTGTTTTTTTTGTAGCGTAACATACAGTATGGTTACATTAATGTTTCGTCCTTCATAATTCTTTCAGAAACTGGTTACCTTGAACTTGATTGGAACCAACTGAAATATTTGGAAGCTTCAAGTACTCCAATGAATACCGCATCCTATGCCATGAATACCGCATCCTCTGCCATGAATACCACATCCTCTGCCATGAATACCGCATCCTCTGCATCTGTGAATCGGTAAACACTTCCATGACAACTGAATAGCATTCCTGTTGCCTTACATTGTAGGCACGATCTGTGTGGACAGTAAATTAGATGAAATTGAGCCATGTCGTCACTTTATAAACTAATACAGTAATAGCATTCAAAATGTTTACAAATGGATAGAATGAGATGGGGGTAAATGTGCTCAATGTATGCAAGCTGTAGTTCCAGATGACTGATTCTTGATTTGAATTTGCTGTCTAGTGGCAGAAATTGACAAGCCTGTACAGTGTTCTGGTGTTCTAATTTTGTATAGTGTAATTTTTTTATAGTATAAAGTTGGCTCTAATACATGTACTTAGTAATACAACCAGTTGTAGTTGCAAGGTCTAGTTGAGTGAATTGCAAGACTTGGGTGGGTAGGCAGCTCTAAGAATTGAGGGAGTTTATGAACATTGCATTTTCCTTTCCTAACATTTGAATTTCCAAAATTTATTTTTAACAGACAGCCTGGAAAAGGTCCAAAGAAGCTTTCTGGTGCAGCAAATAGAAAAAGAAAGGCTCAGAGAGAATTGCAAGTCGCTAATTTACATGCTTCAATGATGCAATTTATGCAGTCTAGTCAGACATTAGACAGCAGTCAGTGGCAAGACAGTGAAATGTTTCAAGAGGCAGATTTCCCTGAGGTGCCAAGCAGTCCTTCCAGACCAGGTGAAAGTGACAGTTCCTGCCAAAGTCCCAGCGATGCTTGCTGTATGGTCGATGTTGAGAATACTGGTACTGGATGTGCAGATAATGAATCTGAGTCAGAGGTGTGTGATAATGGCTCTGACCTTGCAGGTAGTAATGCAGAGTGTGACAGAGAGTGTGGAGCTCAGTCAGTGTCTGGGGCATCCATTGACTCTATTCCTGTGTGGTCAGAGCTAGGAGCAGCTCATTTATCTGACCAACTAGATGTATGTAAGGAGGAAAGTAAGGAAGTAGATCCAGTAACACACAAGGAAGTCTATAGTGATCCTGGTAAATGGCCAGATCCCATGGATGATAAAGTTTGCTGTCCGTTAAGTGCTGCAGGGCCTGTTCAGATAATGAATCACAGTTTCCCCTATGATGATCACCATAGAAGATTCAATCCCATCTTTTATAATAAACGACTTACAAATGGTGAGACAGTCAGAAGGTCTTGGGTGGTGTATTCCAAAAGTAGTGACTTGGTATTTTGTTTTTACTGCAAACTCTTTAGCAGTACTCATTTAGTTGCCCTGTCTAGTACAGGAACATGTGACTGGAAAAATCTGGGACAAAAGCTAATAGAACATGAGCGGTCAGTGAAACATAAAGAAGCTGCTGCTAAGTGGAGTGACTTGCACTTGAGGCTTAAGAATAGCTCCACCATTGATCACCACAGTGAGAACATGATTAAGTCTGAGAGGAAATACTGGAGAAATGTTCTGGAAAGACTGCTTGCAATCTGTCAGTACTTGTCCCAACATAACTTGGCCTTTAGGGCTAGTGAGGATAGACTCTTTACAAGTGGTAATGGCAACTTCCTCGGGTTAGTGCAGCTGTTGGGCAAGTTTGATCCAGTAATACAAGAACATCTTTGTCGTATCAGTAATGCTGAGATCCATGATCACTACTTGGGGAAAACCATTCAGAATGAGTTGATAATATTAATGTCAAAGTCTGCCAGAGACACTATTTTGCAAAACATAACCGATGCAAAGTACTATTCCATTATATTGGATTGCACTCCTGACTGCAGTCATCAGGAACAGATGTCACTGACTGTCCGTATTGCTGAATGCAATGAAAGTGTGAAAGTTAAGGAGTGTCCTTCCTCCAGGTTACTGAGACTACTGGTGGTTTTTCTGACAGACATTGTATTAAATGAACTCAAAAGTTTGGGAGTTCCCCTTGAAAATTGCAGAGGCCAGGGTTATGACAATGGCTCTAATATGAAGGGGAAACATTCTGGTGTTCAGGCAAGAGTCTTGGCCTTAAATCCTCGTGCATTTTTTGTACCATGTGGCTGTCTAATCTCAATCTAGTAATTGGTGATGCTGCAAAGTCTTCACTAGATGCTGTTTCATTCTTTGGTAATCTGGAACGAATGTACACTCTATTTACATCCTCTTCTCAGAGGTACAAAATATTTCGGGATAATGTGTCAGGCCTAACTGTAAAGCCACTGTGTGAGACCAGGTGGGAGTGTAGGGTAGAAAGTGTGAAAGCAGTGAGATACCAAGTGGGTGCAGTTTATGATGCCTTGGTTTCAGTGGCAGAAATTACAAAAGGGAAGGATCCTAAGGCATATTCAGAAGCAGCATTACTGAGCAGTACAATGAAAAGTGCTAAGTTTTTAATAGCGCTAGTAGACTGGTATGATGTATTAGTAAAGGTTGGACAAGTCAGTAAACTTTTACAAAGCTCATCCATGCAAATTGTTCAGGCAGTAATTCTGCTTGAAGAACTGAAAAGGTGTTTAACAGAATACAGGGCCACAAGGTACGAAAAGGCAAAAGTGACTGCTACTGAGCTAGCTGAAGAACTGGAGGTAGAACTCACGTTTCCTGGTGCAGATGAGGTGAGACCCAGGAAAAAGAGGAAGCTTTTTGGTTATGAAGCTGATAATGAGTGTCTAATTAGTCCTGAACAGAATTTTAAAGTCAACTTTTTTAACTCTCTTGTTGATGTTGCACTGTCATCTGTGCAGGACAGGTTCACGCAACTTGCAGCTCATAGTGCTACTTTTGGCTTCCTCTACAACATACACGACCTCGCTACTGTTTCTGATGATAAGCTATTGCAGCTCTGTAAAGACTTGCAGAATCTTTTAACCCTCAATGACTCTGCTGATATTGATGCAGTAGAGCTGTATGAGGAATTGAAAACCCTTTGTCACATTATTCCAAAGGGATTATCAGCACTGGATGTCCTTAATGTAATGAAAAAGCGAGGGTTAGTGGAGATATTCCCACAAGTAGTGGTAGCTCTACTCATTTTGTTGACTCTGCCAGTGACAGTTGCATCTGGGGAGAGAAGCTTCTCCAAACTCAAACTAATCAAAACATACTTACAAAGTACTATGCTACAGGATAGACTTGTGGGCTTGGCTATGATTTCTATTAATAATGAAATATCTTGCCAGATAGACTCTGCTGATATAATTGATAGATTTGCTCAGTGCAAGGCAAGAAAAGTGCGGTTTTAGAAAGTGGCTAGGTATGAATAACAGTGTGCAAATTTTGTATGACTTGCTTACAGTTGTAAGCAGAAGGCACAACAGTTCTGTAGTATGTGAGTTCCTGTAGGAAAGCACTACAGTGGAGTTGGCAGGTAAGCACCAAGTATGGTCAGCTATGCACTTCTATATTGTAACTTACCTGAATGGGTATAGCGAAGCTGACCATGTTTCTTGCATGTGTACTGAAGGTATAGTTGCCTACTGCCAAGAGGGTCATTTCCAGTCTCAGATCAATTATCTGACAATGGTACAGTTTAACATGAATTGTGACAAACCTACTGTTTTTAAGTGACTCTAGTAGAAATGACAGTTTGAAAAGTGTAACATTTCACTGAAACATTGCATATAGAAATGTCACTGACTGTCTGTATTGCTGAATGCAATGAAACTGGAAGGAAATGTGTACTTTTCTCCTTCCTCCAGCCTACTGAGACTGCTGCTGCCTTTCTCAGTGACATTGTGTTAAATGAACTGAATTTGGGGAGTTCCACAAAGCTGCAGTGGCCAGGGTTATGACAATGGCTGTTAATACGAAAGGAAACTGTTCAGGCAAGAATCTTGTCTTTACATCCACTTGCATTTCTTGTACCCTGTGGCTGTCACACAATCTCAATCTAGTAATTGCTGATGCAAACTTTTCAGTAGATGCTGTTTCATTCTTTGGTAATCTGCAATGAATGTACACTGTTTACATTCTAACTCTAGTACAAACTATTTTGCCATGTGTCGGGTCTAACTGTAAAGCCACTTGGACCAGGTTGAAGTGTAGGGAGAAAGTGTCAAAGCAGTGTGACGGGTGTAACTGTAAAGCCACTTGGACCAGCGTGAAGTGTAGGGAGAGTGTCAAAGCAGTGTGATCTGAAGTGGGTGCACTTTGCAATGCCTTGGTTTCAGTGGCAGAACTTACAAAAGGCAAGGATCCTAAGGCATATCTGAAGCAGCATTGCTGAGCAGTACAAGAAGTGTTAAGTTTTAATAGCACTGCTAGTCTGGTATGATGCATTAGTAGGTTGGACAAGTCAGTAACCGTTTGCAAAGCTCTTCCATGCAAATTATCAAGCAGTGATTTGCTTGATTAACTGAAAAGGCTTTTAACAGAATACAGGGCAGCAAGGTAAAAAAAATGGCAAATGCAACTTTTTGATTGAAAAATTGGATTGAAGGTTCCTGGTGTAGAGCAGGTGACACCCAGGAAAGAAGCTTTTTGGTTATGCACTAAATGATTGTAATTAGTCCTGAACAGAATTTTAAAGTCAACTTTCAACACTCTTGTTGTTGCACTGTCATCTGTGAAGGACAGGTTTACTCCGCTTACAGCTCACAGTGCTACTTTTGGCTTCCTCAACACACAGGAACTCTGGTAGTTACTGAAGATATTTCAGTTGTCTGTTAACCCACTTTGCATTTGCTGATATTGATGCAGTACAGCTGTATGAGGAATTAAACACTGATAATCCCTTTGGAGTAATGTCAGTGCTGGAGGTCCTTAATGTAATAAACACGTATTCGTCGATGTCTTACTAGAGGTAGCGCTGCGCATTTTGTTGACACTGCATGTGACAGTTGCATCTGGGGAGTGAAGTTTCTCCAAACAAGTACTATGTTACAAGGTAAACTTGTTGGATTGGCTATGATCTGAATTAATAATTGCTCTTGCCAGATGTTATATGCTGATATAACTGCTTTGCTCATTACAAGGCATGAAAAGTACAGCTTTTGTAAGTAGCTAGGTAGAGACTAAACAATGTGCAATGTATGCATGATTTCACATCTGATGTACCCTGTAGTCTGATCCTACAGCGGAAGGCATAACAATACTTTTCAATGCCAGAGTTCCTGTAGGGCAGCAGCACAAAGTACTGTCAACTAGGCACTATTCTGTACTACTGTAACTGGCTTACTTGAATTGCAAGGACAAAGTTGAACCCTATTCTTCCATCTGCTAATGTTTCTGCATGCATAATGGAAGGTGTGGTTGCATAATGGCAGTAGGGTCATTGCCAGTCTATCTGCCAGTTGCAGTGTACAGTGAACTGTGTGCCAACTGAACACTAAGTGCCTCATGCAGACATGACAATACAAGTGTAACATGTCACATGTCACTGTCCATTTTGTGAATGAAATGAAACTGGAAGGAAAGGGGTACTTTTTGTCCTTCCATGTTACTGGGACTACTGGTGGATTTCTCACTGACCATGTTAAATGAACTTAAGTTTGGGAATTTCACTAGAGAACTGCAGAGGCCAGGGTTATGACATACTGGCTTGAATATGAAAAGAAAACATTCTGGTGTTGCAGGAATCTTGTCTTTAAATCCACATGCATTTTTTGTACCCTCAGGCTGTCACAATCTCAATCTTGTAATTAGTGATGCTGCAAAGTCTTTAGTAGATGTTTCATTCTTTGGTAATCTGCAACGAATGTACACTTTTCAGAGGTACAAAATATTTTGTCATGTGTCAGGTCTATCTGTAAAGCCACTTTGTGAGACCAGGTGGAAGTGTAGGGTAGAAAGTATCAAAGCAGTGTGATCTGAAGTGGGTACACTTTCCAATGCCTTGGTTTCAGTGGCAGAACTTACAAAAGATAAGGATCCTAACGCATATCTGAAGCAGCATGGCTGAGTAGTACAAGTGCTACGTTTTTAATAGCACTGGTGGTGTGGTATGATGCATTAGTGAAGGTTGGAAAAGTCAGCAGACATTTGCAAACCTCTTCCATGCAAATTGATCAAGCAGTGATTCTGCTTGATGAACTGAAAAGTATTTTAACATAATACAGGGCCACAAGGTACAAAATGGCAAAAGTAACTACTACTGAGCTAGCTGAAACACTGGAGGTAGAATTCCAGTTTCCTGGTGCAGATGAGGTGAGACCCAGGAAAGCGGAGGCTTTTTTGTTATCAACCAAATGACTTAGTCCTGAACAGAATAAAGTCAACTTTCAACACTCGTGTTGATGTTGCAGTCATCTGTGAAGGACAGGTTCACTCAATGTCCAGCTCAGTGGTACTTTTGGCTTCCTCTACAACATACAGGAACTCTTGGTAGTTACTGAACATATTTCAGTTCTGTCTGTTAACCCAGCTGGAATCTGCTGATATTGATGCAGTACAGCTGTATGAGGAATTAAACACTTTATCGCATTACTCCAAAGGGATTATCAGTGCTGGATGTCAATGTAATAAAGCGCGTATTACTTAAGATATTCCCACAGGTAGTGGTAGCTCTGCACATTTTGTTGACACTGCTAATGACAGTTGCATCAGGGGAGAGAAGCTTCTCCAGGCTACAACTAACATATTTAAGTACTATGTGACAAGATAGACTTGTGGCCTTGGCTATGATCTCAATGAATGAGGTATCTTCCTAGATAGACTATGATGATATAATTGACTTGCTCAGTGCAAGGCACGATAAGTGCAGCTTTAGTAGGTAGCAAGGTAGGTAATGAATAGAGTGCAAATTATGCATGATTTCACATCTGATTTACCCTGTAGTCAAGATTTTACAGTGTAAGGCATGATTGTGCAGTATGCCAGAGTTCCTGTAGGGAAGTAGTACAGCAAAGTTGGTAGGGAAGCTCAGAATACTGTCAGTTGTGCACTTCTCTAATACTGTGACTGGCTAACCTGAATGGCTATAACAAAGTCAAACCCTGCTCTTGCATCTGCTAATGTTTCAGGGAATTGGTTATGGCTAGGCTTGTACAGACCCTAGGGCCAATCTTAGGTTCATTGTGTAGTTGTATAATGCCAATAGGGTCAGTGCCAGTCTTTAATAAATTACTAGACAATGATACACTTATCTTTCAGAGGGAATGTGCCAGCTGAAATCTCTAAGACTGCAGTAGACATGACAGTTTGTACAAGTGTAACATTTCACTGTGAAACATTACATATAGAAATGTACATCAAATGGCAGCAGGGGAATAAAACCAAACTATTACAATGTCTGAAGCATGAACCAGCTAAATGAAAGTGTCTTCAAATTACTCAAGTGTACCTGACAGTTTGGCAATTTAAACATTTTAAGTCACACATTACATAGAAATGTGTCTAGTAGCCAGCAATGAAATGAAATCTGACTATTTCAATGTCTTTAACATGAACTATGCCTAACCTTTTCAAAATTACTCAAGCAGACCAGACACTTTTTGTTCACGTTACACATTTATTGTGAAGTATTGCATATAGAAATGCATGAATAGCAGCAGATGAAATGTGACAAATTTTGATGTCTAACATGAAGTGCACCAACTGAAATCTAATGTCTTCAACTTAAGTGGACCTGACAGTTTGTACAAGTTCAACACTTTTTATTGTTTAACACTGCATTTAGAAATGTACATCTAATAGCCAGCAAAGGAATACTTGAATGACAATTGTTGACATGAAGGGTGTCAATTCAAGTGGACGTCACACATTTCATTGTGAAACATGTACATATAGAAATGTACATCTAATGGCAGCAGTGGAATAAAACTGGACTACAATGTCAAGCATGAACTGAACCAGCTAAATGAATGTCTTAAAGTTACTCATGTGGACCTGACACTTTGCAAGTTAAACATTTAACTGTCAAATATTGCATATAGAAATGTCTAGTAGCCAGCAATTAAATAAAATCTGACTATTTCAATGTATAGCATTAATTGTGCCAACTGAAACCCAATGTTTTAAATCAAGCAGACTGGTCAGTTTGTACAAGTGAAACACTTTTTATTGTTGAAGACTGCAGTTGGAAATGTTCATCTGGTAGCCAGCAAAGGAATAATTAAATGACAATTTCCAATGTCTTTCACATGAAGTGACAATTCAAGTGCACCTGGCAGTTTATACAAGTGTCAAACATTGCATATAGAACTGTACATGTAATGGGACAGCAATGCAATAAAGTCATCTGACAATAATAAAATTTGAGTATGAACTGTATAAAGTAAATGTCTAGTAGCCAGCAATGAAATAAAATCTGACTATGTCTCTAGCATTAATTGTGCCAACTGAAACCTGTTTTCAAATTGGTCAAACAGACCTGACGGTTTGCACAAATGCAAAATTTTACTGTCAAAGATTGCATATAAAAATGTACTTGACAAGTAATGGAATAAATCATTTGACAATATCAATGTCTCGTCTTAAATATGTCTTCAAATTACTTGAGTGGACCCGATAGCTGAAAGTAGTACACTGCTGTTTAAAACTGAATTTAAAAATCCCACATCCATCTGCAACTCATAATGAATAAACACTGCCAATACAATTCTGAAATCTGCTTGGTGTTGGTAAGTTGTATGCAAAATTCAAGAAGTCACTGACTGTAGTAACACTGCTTTCCTTTTTGGCCTCTGGGTCAGCATACAGCTGCAGTGCCACCACATCACAATATGTAGCTGTCTGAAGTATGTAGACTTGATGGCTGACCTGTGAAGAGCATGAAGCACATCAGGGTATATAGTAAAAATGTAGAGTTGCTGCTACACTAGACCAAATGAGAACTAAACATCTATGAAACATCAATGCACATTGCAAAAAAGTTAATACTGTCTCATGACTGCAGATGAACACTACACAAGCAACAGATCAACCAGGTTTAAGGATATTCAACCTTCAACTGCAGTCAACTAAACTACAAGGTGTCTTACAGTATGACTTGGATTTTCATGCATTTAATGGAAAGAACTGGATTGTTTTGTGGGAGTGACCCTTCTGTGGGTGTGGCTCAAATAGGGGTGTTCCTTGTGTTCAGTGTGGGTGGGGCTTAAGGGGCGCCAGAGCAGTGTTTCGCCTAGGGTGCCGTTTCAGCTAAGGCCAGCCTTGGGTGGTAGCTAGTGGTCTAGGTGAAGGTAAACTGAGTAATTCCTTATAATAAACCTGAGCTTACCAGAACTGTTTGCTTTCTCAGTAAAAATGCTTAATTTTATCCCTGAAAGAGAGGAAATTAAGACTTCTGCCTTGATACCCGCAACATGAACATTGGAAGCTGTGGCCTGCACAGTGACTCAGACCTGACCAAAGTTGATGTCATGGAAGATGTGAGCAGTAGGCATGGAAACATAGCAGCCTCCTGAGGAGTCACACCAGATGGTTCAGACTAAGAACATGTCAGACCAGGGGGCTATGAAGAGGCTTCAACTCAGTTGTTAACAGACATGGACCAGGACATCAGTCATATCTTCAGTGTCTTTTTAAGTTTTTGTCTGTGTGCTTTTTTTGGGATAACACTAGTGGAAACTGGGTGTTGCAAAGATGAGGGGTGAACCAAAACTGAGGACTCCATATGAGCAGCTAAGACTTCAGCTTGTGTAAGGGTCTTCTCTTGGAATTTAGCACAGTCAGGACAATTAGAGACATTATGCTGAGGCCCCAAACAGAACAGACACATGAAGTGAAAATATTTATGGAAGATTTGCTTCCCATACTTCAAGCAATTGGTAACCTTCTTAAACATTAAATTAGAACAAGAAAATTCCTTAAGGAGTACATATCTGATTGGAACAGAGAAGAAGTTCTGGAAAAGATGAGCTTACCAATGGAGTGCAAGTGTACTGTATACACAGTGGGAAGCACATTGGACTGCAAAGCTAGAAGGACATTAATATGATGTAGGTGGATGGCCTTCATATGCCCAGATGTCCCGACATTGGTCCTTGGATGTACATCAGCTAGGGATTATGTAAAGACTCTGGAAATCAGGCCAATCACTGGCTTCTGCATGGCAGGAAGACCCAAGAATCAGTACTGCAACATTGACCAAGAATTAACATCCTTAGCCGACACCTTATTTGTAAATAATAAAGCTTCTCTAAACCAATTCAATCCTTTTTCATGAGGAGTGTCAGTGATTAAATCACTAATGTCTAGTGTGACCAACAAAACCTATCCACAAAAGAGGTTTCTCCTCAAAATCTTTAAAAAGTACAGCCGGGTCTTAAGCACACATAGAAAACTGTCATGAATACCTTTTAATTTTCTATCCACAGTTGAAGGAGTTGGAATTTCAGACTCTAGTTGTCCTTGTGAATCTTCAAAATCCTGGATAAAATAAGGGTAACAGGACATTTACCCAATTAAAAATGAAGAAGTAAATCAAACAAATTACAATCTAGATGCCATTTTATTTGACTGTTTCAAGAAATTAACCGAATACAGGCAGGGTTCAGAAAAAGGCCCAACTGTAAGTGGTAAGGGTGCAGCAAAAAATGCCTGTTTGTGTGATCATGGAAAAGCAGTGATTTAGAGAGATACTAGCTGCAAAGAGACCTCAATAACATAGTTTCATACCATCCTAATAGAATACTAGGCTATCGATTCAAGGGGCCTTTTTAAGCCTAGCCATACTTCCCAATAAAACTAGACAGGTTTTGGTTCCCAAGGGTTTTGTGGGAGGGTGTATATATATATATATATATATATATATATATATATATATTATATATATATATATATATATATTATATATATATATATATATATATTATATATATATATATATTTATATATATATATATATATATATATATGGGTTCCGTTCATAATTTCGAAATACTGAAATCCCGAATTTCAGTATTTCGAAATTATAACATCGAAGCCTTGAAATCCCAAAACACCAGAAGCACGAAATATAGAATCCCAAAGTACGGAGATTTTGAATTAGCGCTTCTGCTGTTGCGGTGTGTGAATTGTTAGGTGTTAGTTCGGGTATGTATGTATATGTAAGTGAGTTGGTTAGGAGCTTTAGTGTATGTCAGTGTGTGTTGTGACTGTGATGTGTGTGTGTGCAAGGGACTGTGAAATGTGTGGGTGTGAGTTACCTTTGTGTGTCTAATTGTGTGATCTCGAAGTTAGTATATATAAGTGGGGGGTGGTCTACATTTGTCTGTGTGCTTGTGGGGGTAAGTTTTGTGTATGTTTATGCGTGTGCTCTGTGTGTACTGTAGGTTCGGGATTTTGAGTTTCGCGATTATGGGTTTTCGGGATTTGAAGGTTTCAACTATGTAATTTCGAAATACTGAAATTTGGGATTTCAGTATTTCGAAATTTCATAGTGAACCCATATATATATATATATATATATATATATATATATATATATATATATATATCGAAATACTGAAATTTGGGATTTCAGTATTTCGAAATTTCATAGTGAACCCATATATATATATATATATATATATATATATATATATATATATGGAATTTCCTCTGTGGTGCAGCGGTATCATTGTTGCCTCTCAGCAAGAGGTTCTCCCGTTCGATTCTCAGCTAATGTGTGGGGAGTGCCTTCTGTGTGGAGTCTGCATGTCCTCCCCAAGGGTCGAGTGGCGTTCCGAAAGACATGCGTGAATGGGCGTGTCTTCATTGAAGGTTGGGCGTCGAGCTGGCAACTCGGCACCATGAAAATCTACTGCCAATCATTAGCGGACCGGAGTTCCGCTGTGGCGACCCCTAACTGGGAAAAGCTGAAAGACAGCAACAACACACACACACATATATATATATATATATATATATATATATATATATATATATACCTGGGCATGACTGACTGACACTTACAAGCTTCTTATATCTAATAGAGTCTTCCCCATCCACTGATCCAAATTTCTTTTGAATAAGTACAATGATAAACTCTGCTTTACATTGACGGGAAGCCTATTCCAGAGAAGGGGAAACCTCCAGCATTTTTGCATATTTATGTTGCAGACACCATTTAGGTCCCTGGATCAGGTGTCCCTGATGTTATTTGTTTTATGAATGTGCAACAGATCCATTAGAGCTGGATCAGGGGATGCTTTGCAGGCCAGGCATAGGTCACCCCTCAGCAGCCTGTAGGAGACCAAGTATAAGGACAAGACTTTGAAGTGGTCTGCATATGACTCGTTTTCCACACCATATATTCTTTTTGTGAGGAATATCTCAGGATGCTCTAGTTGTTACATATGCCTGGCCAAGTACATACCAAACAGGGTACTGTACTCAATGATCAGTCTTATGAGAGAAGAGTTTAATGTAATTATGACATGTTTGGATCTAGATGCCATACTCCTTTTTATAAGTTGTGTGACACAGAATGATAGTAGACATATGACAGTTAAATGCCAAATCACTCTCTACATCCGTTCCCAAATCCCTGACTGCAGTCTCTATTTTTAGGGGAATATTGTCAATGTAGTAGTTTGTTGGGGTGGCTGTCTTCCTGAAAGATACTACAATGCACATTTTGGCACAGAGTGTTATACCATGAGTCTGGCATCAGTTATTAATCTCTGTCAAGCCTTCTTGGAAGATATTTGTGTCTTGGGAGGAATCAATGACTGTACCCAATTTGTAATCATCTGCAAACTTGATCAGCCAGAGGCCCTTGACCTTAGCCCTGATCTCAGAGAAATAAATACCAAAAAGGGCAGTCCCAGCACTGAGCCATGAGGCAGTAGCATAGTTAGGAATGGGAAAGAGAGGCAACTGCCCCAGATGAAAACTGTACAGGGGATGCAATCAACCCGTCCTAATCACATTAAAAGCTGGCATTGCATTTGCAGACAAAGCTGAGTGCTATAGTGCTCTGTGTGTGGTCTGAACTGTAGCAAACTGCTTGCTATATTGAAGTAAGCCATTCGCTACAGTTTTTTTTTAACTAAAACCTGTAGGCAAGGTATAAACTGTTGCAACTGTTTGCTATATTTCTAGCAAGCAGTTTGGTACAGTTTAAACAGAATATTTAAAAAAGGCAAAATATGACTGCTATAGTACTCTGTGCAGTCAGAGTATAAACTGTAGTAACTATTTGCTACATTTGTACCAAGGAGTTTGCTACAGTTTAAAAATATATATATTTTTTAATTAAAACATGAGTGCTGAAGTGCTCCCTGCAGGAGGATATAAATTGAATCAAATGTCTGATACAATTTAAAAGACAAAATACCTTTTTTTTAATAAAATATGTTAAGGGAAGGTTGGGACAGGTCACATTAATGGGGCCTGAATAGTGGAGGCATTGGTGGGGTGTCATGTATTTGGTCACCTGGTTGGAACATCCAGAATTGTTTTTTATGCTGGGGTGGGGGGTGTAGATCTTATTGTAATAATCCAATCACTTAAGGCTTATTACACTGAATCTTTTTTTTTCTCTTCATTTGAAGAGCTGAGGGGGAGGGGTGCTGGTTTATAGTACCAACCCAGGGCAGTAATTGAACCAGCTATCCTTCTGTCCTAATGCAATCTACTAGTAACTAGCTTTTCTGTGGAGGAGAACTCCCCTATTCTAACTTCTTGTGTCCCGTCAGTCAGCCAACTGGCTATTAACTGAGTGATGTATGGGTTTATACCTACTTTAGTGAGCTTTTCTACAATGCCTGAGTGGGGTATTGTGTGAAATGCCTTGGCTGGATCAAGGTCAGCAGTATGCACCATTTTGCCCTTGTCCATTCTTTTGGTGGCCTTCTCAAAGAAGTCCATCAGGCTAAGTAAGCAAGATCTGCCATTGCCATTGACAAACCCACACTGATTTTGGTCCAATGTTTGAAGGTTACCCATGAAGTAATTTAGAATATCCATGATTATTTGCTGCATGGCTTTGTATATCAGGCTAGTTGGGCTTATGGGTCAATAGATCCCCATGTCTGTGGACAGCCCACCCCTGTGCAGTGGAATAAACTTCCCAGCCCTCCATTTATTTAGCATGAAGTCTGTTTGGAGGCTGTGGTTAAATAATATTTCTAATGGTCCCAATAAATCATGCTTCATGCAATTAATGCAATATTACTGGGACCCATAAATGCAGTGTTCTTGGCCTTGCAAAGCACCTTGAGCATCTGCTTTCTAGTGATATTTGAGGGAGTTATAAATGTAGGTTGTCCTGGGGTACATCTAGAGGGGAGAAGGGGTAAAGCTTGAGCTGAATTTGTCAGCCATGAGGTTTACTCAGTTGCCTGCTACAGCAAAAGCCATGGTTCACAGAGAGCTTACAAAGCATCAAAGGGATCTCATTGCGGAAAGGTATCACTCAGGAGAAGGGTATAACAAAATGTCCACAGCATTGGATAAACCATGGAACACAGTGAAAACAGTCATCAAAAAGTGGAGAAAATATGGGACAACAGTGATGTTGCATAGAACTGGACATCCCTCTAAAATTGATGAAAAGACAAGAAGTAAACTGGTCAGGGAGGCTGCCAAGAGATCTACAGCAACACTGAAGGAGCTGCAGGAATATCTGGCAGGTACTGGTTGTGTACTACATGTGACAACAATCTCCCGTATTCTCCATATGTCTGGACTATGGGGTAGGGTTGCAAGATGGAAGCCTTTTCTTACACAGAAAAACATTCAGACCTGGCTAAAATTTGCAAAACAATACATCAAGTCTCCCAAAAGCATGTGGGAAAATGTGTTATGTTCTGATGAGACCAAGGCTGAACTTTTTGGCCACAATGTCAAAAGGTACATTTGGCGCAAAAGCAACACTTCGCATCACCAAAAGAACACTATCCCTACGGTGAAGCATGGTGGTGACAGTATATTGCTTTGAGGTTGCTTTTCTTCAGCTGGAACTGGGGCTTTAGTCAAGGTGGAGATAATTATGAACAGTTCCAAATACCAGTCACTTTTAGCTCAAAACTTTCAGGCATCTGCTAGAAAGTTGAAGATGAAGAGGAATTTCACCTTTCAATGACCACAAGCATACTTCCAAAATCAACAAAAGAATGCCTTCACCAGAAGAAAATTAAAGTTTTGGAAGGGCTCAGCCAGAGCCCAGACCTAAATCCAATGAAAATCTGTGGTATGACTTAACAGGGCTGTGCACAAGAGAGGTCCTCACAAACTGACAGATTTGGAGCACTTTTGAAAGGAAGAGTGGGCAAATATTGCCAAGTCCAGAAGTGCCATGCTGATAGATTCCTACCCAAGAAGACTGAATGTTGTAATTAAATCAAAAGGTACTTCAACAAAGTATTAGTTTAAGCGTGTGCATACTTATGCAACCAGCTTATTGTATGTTTATTTTTTATATTTTCCCTTAACAGATTTGTTTTTCAATTGAATTATACAGATTATAGGTCACATTAAAGGTGGGTAAAGTTCTGAAATGATTTACTGTGGTCTCATTTTTATATCACAATAATCTGGCATTTTAACAGGGGTGTGAACACTTTTTATATCCACTGTAGAGTCACACATACAGCCACACACATACACACATGCATACCCTCCCCATAACTATTGATCTGCTAAACTCCCCAGCACTTATCTCTAACTTGATCTTACCCCCTGAAAGTAATCGGTGAATGCAGGTGGTAAGGATTTACTAAGAATCAGAAAAGACTACTGCCAGTAGTAAAAAGGGCTCACAGCTGGTGGCAACCTCTCTGAGTCCTGGACAGAGTGTGCAGACATAAAGACTCTACTGTGGCACAGACTATCAATTGTCTTACTGAATAATGATCTCTCACTTGTGCAAGTGAAAGAAATTCTGTTCACAGTATCATGTCATATTTTTTACACAACAATGCACACACACACACACACACACACACACACACACACACACACACACACACACACACACACAAGCACACAGACTTCACCTGCCAATTCAAACTGACAACCATTTTACTGTGATCAGCTGGCAGCAATGATTAATTGTTTAAACATACATAAACACACACACAAACTTCTTACACACACTTCTTATCTCCCTAGAAAATGTATTTTTCTGACTGTAAACACCTGTCAAAAAATTCTGCTAAAAGTAGGACACTTCAACTTGTTTTTTTTATAAATAAACATACACACACACACTCACACGCATGCACACACACACACACACACACATATATATATATATATATATATATATATATATATATATAGATATATACAAGCATAGGGTAACATATGCTTAAACAAGATGTAAATAAGCAGTGGAAGATTTCCATGAAATTCGATAGCATGGCACACGATTGTGCAACCTCAGGTTGTTATATAAATTAAGTGGATGCGGGAAGTGACATCTCCTGCATGGGAGATGCTGAGAGTTTGTCTATATATTACTCAAGACTTACTTCTGTTTTATTTGTATATTTATTTCTTTATTTTCAAAAAGGGCCTGTCACTTTATCTCTATTGCTTTCAGCATAACACACACACATGCACATGTGCATAGAAAATGTTCACTCTCCCCAAGAAAAGCTTCTTTCTGATTAGGTACATACATTAAAGACATTCTACTAATACTAATGCTTTTAAGATTATTTTACACACTCACACACATATGAAGTCAAAGTCCCTGACAATCTAGACCCACAAAAATGTATTTATATTTGCGTGAGTGCAGTAGTCAGTTGCTTTTATACACAGACTATTCACACATCAGAATAACCACTTTTGACTAGCTGCACCTCTGACGTTTGACTAATCAAGAGAAAGAAAGCCTGTCAACAGCAATGCATTTTGCTTGAGTCACATGTATGCAAACTGCCCATAGCAGTAATAATCCACAATCATACCACAGTGGTCAAGTGCCAGTATTGGTTTGTTACTTTCAAACACAGACTGTTCATCTCATTGACTAACCACTTTTAGCTGGATATATCACTGATATTTCAATGTGCTTAAAGTAAACAGAATTCATCCCACATAAATGTATGCTAGTTTAGAAAAGTGTTTGGAGACTCAGCAAATAGCACTGGATACTTGAAGTTCCAAAATGGTGAATTATTGCATTCAGACAACCCAATAAAAAAACAAGTTCACCAATTCATGACATGAAATTTATGTCTGTGTCTAAAACATTTCCGTACAGCTGCTCAGTGGATCATTACATGATTTTATGAAAACAAAACAGAGTGAGAGCAAAAATGTGACAGCAGAAGGTACCTACTTTTGCACTTGTCACTTTTTCTGTCTGCCTCCATGTTTTTAAAGCCTCAGTTAGAGAATGAAAAAAAGAATTAACACATGTAACTGCAGTAGCAAAAGTAGCAAGCAAGTGTGTGTGTGTGTGTGTGTGTGTGTGTGTGTGTGTGTGTGTGTATCAGCACTTCTGGGGAAGGGGTTATAATGATTTGCACTGAATGCATCTGCCAGCAATGGGCTGAGATACATTACTATGACTATTATGTATGTATTACTTCACTTGATCACAAAACAACATCTGTCTTGTGCACAATTGATAAAATAACTATATCTGTTTGTGAGCGTGCGACGTGCATGAGTGCATGTATGGCTTGACATTATTTAATACTTCCATAACTTATAAATGGATGTAAATACTTCCTTCAACAGCAATTACATTTCCTTCACCAACTTCAAAATATTTTGCATCAAAATTGTGTGTGTGTGTGTGTGTGTGTGTGTGTGTGTGTGTATCTCACTCTCTCTCTCTCTCTCTCTATATATATATATATATATATATATATATATACTTTCTATCAACGAAAGTATAATCCACCGAATTTTACTTAGCTGAACACAATCCACCAAAACCACACATAAATGAAACAAAGAACTGGAGAAATCCTTTCCCAGGGAAAGGAACCACTTGACCACCTGCATGGGTCACCTGGCAATGGCTGCTCACTCCTATGGCCTACACTCACACTAAGTCTTTTGGAATGGTAAACCTTACATTCCCAAGAATGAATACATTTTGGCTGGGCTCAGTCATTCTACCACTGACAATAAATAAAGAAGTGTATCCATGGGAGTCAATCAAGCAAAAACTAAAGTTGTTGAAAATTATACCCTTACTACCTTACTTACATTCTGTGAATCTCAAGCCTTTGCTGAAAGGAAATTGGTTAAAGCAAGATAACTGGCCTAAGCCTCAGAACCAATGGGATTGTACATATCCTAATGTGCTTTTTTTGGAGCTTTTTCCAGTCTTATAATTTAGTGATTGTCTGAAAAAAAATATTGGAAAGGAAAGAAAAGGAATGCAGTCTTATACTTTTTTCCAGGAAAGAAATAAGTTTTGTCGAAATCTTAATGTTCAAGGCTGACACAGTGCTACCCAATGTACCGAGAAGACAACTGCTTGTAAAGACAAAGCACATGTGCAAATGCATCCTGCCTCCCTACCCTCCCATAAAATGAAAACATAGCGTAGATAGAAAAAGGAGTATCAAACCACAATCAGAACCAGAAAAATTGCAGGCAGCAAAATGCAGTAAAACACGAAGTTTTTAATCCATCCAACAAAGTAAGCGCTTTCGCGTAGGAAATCCCACGCTTCCTCAGACAATTAGACAATACAAATAGCATCCTCATTATATACTCTCCAGGCACAGTAAGGCGGGAAAATTAACTAAGCAATCAATCAATTAACAAACCAAAAGGTTTGTAATTAAATACATATTCAAACTGCCTCACCGCTGTTGTTCTACTACATAGAGTATATATATATATAAACAAATTCATTAACCAAGCAATAATGACGATTATAGTAAAAATAGTAAAAATAGAAATAAGAATGAGAATAAAAATAAAAATATAAACTATATGTAAATAAAATAAACATATAAATATAGACATAAATGTGGGCATAGATATAAAAAACATTCCCAATTCCATTTAGGTCCAAGAGTACAAGTGTATATACAAATATACTTAGGACATATAACTATGACTAACCATTAGAAAATTATATATACATATGTATAAGCAAATATGCTGGTACTATAAAACTGATCAAAAAATGATCAAAAAATATATAATAAACATGGATACTTTTCATGGACCATTCAATCATCATACTATAAAAACTATCTATATGCAGATGCGTGCATCTAAAAAATGAGATTAAATATATATGGTAATGTATAGACTATCTGGTCATCTAACAGTAAAGACGTAAAAATAAAAACGAAAAGTGAAAAAATATATGTGTATGCATGAAAATGAAAACATAGTCGTCTTATGTATACCCTTATGCTGTTACATGCTGAAAGAACAAATTAAGACACTCATAGGTTTTACTGTGAAAGATGTCAAATAAATAATTACCACACTCTTCTTAGTCTCTTTGTAAGCTAGTGTAAGTGATCTTGTGTGCACATATCTGAGTAGTGCTAGTTGCTGGCTATGTTGGGTATAGGGAATTAATAATGGGAGATGTGCTTCCTCTACTAAGCCTGTTTCAAACTTCCACTGTACAGAATAATTTATTGTCAAACTCTACGCATATAGACACATTTGCCGCCTTCAGAAATAAAAACAACCCCAAATTCAAAAATACCCCCAATGGGCAACATGATAAAAGAAAAAAATTCTCATTGCATGCAGAAATAACTCTAACTCTCAAAAATACAAAAACACAGTTGTTAAACTAAACAAGGAACTCCAGACTGTAACTAAATCAACCAAAGCTGGATATGAGGTAAAAATATAAACCCAGGTGAAAGATAACTACAAATCATTTTTAACTGTGGTAGAAATCTCAGAAACAATGACTGGCACTGCAGTGAACTAGTAACAAATGATATCACATACTTGGACCAGAGGGCACAGCCAATCCACTGGCCAACTAATTCAGCTCAGATTTCACCCCCCCCCATTATCCAATATTCTCAGATGAAATACCTGCATCTATAACTCCTTCAAATCTCTCAACAATTTCTCAAGTTACTACCTAAGGCCAAGAACATAATATCTATTGGGACATTTAGGAATTATTCCAAAGCAAACCTGCAACTACTGAATTACACCATGGTAAAATGTTCATCCCCCCAAACGGTGTGAACTCTGCTTCCAATATGGAATTGTTTACAGAAACCCTATACCATCATGTAAACAGCTACATTGAGGAAGCTGTACCCACAAGGAATAAGCAGAGAACTAACTCAAACAACAAGTCACCCTGGTGGAATCCCAATATCAACAAGTTGTATAACAATTGGAAGAAAATCATGGCTAAAACTAAAAAGTGCAATACCCAGCTAGGTAAGAAACCCTGTCAGACTAAATAAGCAACTCAGAAAACTTATCAAGCCCAGCAAAGCCAAATTTGAGGTAAAAGTAGCCTCAAAGATAAAGGATAACCACAAGGCCTTCATCAGCTTTGTCCACAACCTCAAACGTAATACACAACAGTGTGCACAACTAATTGTACATGGAACCACCTAGAAGGAATCAACGGATATATCAAACCTACTGGCTGATAAATTTAGTACCAATGTCACCCCTTCTTCTCCAATACCTTTCAAGAGATATCCTCAAGCATAACTCCCCTGGTTATCACTAGTGAAGAATTCTTCAATGCACTCTCCAAAGCAAAGAATACTGCATCAATGGGCCCTGACAATATCCTTGGATGCCTCTTGAATATCATGAAACATGAGTTATCAAGCCCTCTAAAATCTCTGTTCAACATTAGCCTCTTAACTGGCATTATGCCTACTGAATGAAGGGCTGCAACAGTTAATCCTCAGCATAAGTACTGACCTGGATAACTACAGACTCATAAGTCTGACTACTATTGTATGTAAAGCCATCAAACGAAGTATCATGCATATTTTAAATAAAGACACAGGAAACCTTCATACACTGGATCCAGCATGATTTGGTTTCATCAAAGACAAACTGTGCATAATCAATCTGGTGGATTTTTCTTTTTTTTTTTTTTTTTTTTTGAGAAAGTGACAAAAGCTATGGACGAGGGCAAAATGGTACACACTGCCTACCTTCACCTGGTCAAATCATTCAACACTATTCTCTATTCAGGAATTGTAAACAAAATCAGGAAATTAGGGGTAAACCTATATGGATAGCTATTTATCATACAGAATACCATTCCTACTGAGCAGTCTTTCACACCATGAAAAACAGAGTACTTCTTTTACTCTATTCAAATGTAATCTGGATGTATGGATGTGTATCTGCAAATTCACCTCCAGTTTAGCACCACTGGCCCTCATGGATATGAGAAATATGTAATTATCTCAACATACACTTGTTCCACCTTTGAATATTCCTATCTGATAATTATAATTGGAATGTACGGCTAAGCTTCTTAACATCTGCAAAAACCAGTAACTTAGTAGGTGCTTATAAATCTTTGATGACCGTGTTGCAACAGTGGTCATGAAATCCCTCTGTCTGGCACAGCTGTTTGTACAGGGTGTTTCCTTTAGATCCAAGCAAGTCCTTACCCCTCTATATTCTGCACTAATCAGACCCAGATGTTCCTTACAAAAAAGGTCACTGGCCTAAAGGACCTGAGCTAGCAAGAGAGATGAGCCAGTTATCTTAAATTAAGGCTTAAATGCAAATACAGGGATAGGTTTTTAATACTGATCTTCTATATTTAGAAAGTTGCTGGAATAACAGACTTTGTGAAGTATATGACATCTGAAATTCAAATATGCATTTATTTAGTGACTGCAATCTACAGCAAATTTTCCAGAAAACCACAAAATCTAAGAAAAACATACCAGACATATGATACATAGTAACATTCTATAAGTTCACTGTCTGTGGAGAGATATGGGACACAGAAGAAAATGGAGAACAACACCTCTCAACCATTCAGGGATACATTTTAACAGAATCAGAGACAAAGCCAAAAACAATCAGGGACAATCAGGGACACTTTTAAAATATTTGTGCTATTAACTTGAGACATTCACAGAATCACAGCATATGATTTAATGTACATTTTGTTAGGTAAAATAAATCTACAATTCTTAATTATTGCCATTTTTCATTGTTTAATTCACCAACTTTCCTCCAAAAGTCACCAGTTTTAGGAGGGATTAAGAGGGACAGAGCTAAAATTTGAGTCAAAATCAGGGAGTCCTTGAAAATCAGGGACAGTTGAGAGGTCTGTAAATGTGCAGTATCAGGGATAAATGTTAAATAGGGACCTTATGTACTACACTTGCTAGGACAACAGGTTTTGCATTTGCATGTTTTCTGAAGGATATGAACTCTGACACTCTCTTGTCTGTCATCATTTAGTCACTAATTTAGTCCTGAACACTTTGTCAGAAAACCTCACATTTTACAAACATACCAAAATATAAGGCAAAATCTTGGATAGTTGAAAGCCATAGGACAACGCCAAAAAAGTGTTGGGCAAAATTTCAAAATCAGATACATTTGAAATTTGTTCTTATCTCATGTAACAAAGTTCCATGCTGAATAATAAGTTTTGCATTACAACACATTTTTTGAAGGTTGTAAACTCTGAAACTCAAATATCTGAGTATTACACCCAACAATGTGACATAATTTCCTATTTTTTTACAAGAAATAGAAACAAAACATGATGCAAAACTATGCACATTGCCCCTCCTGCATCAACCCACTACCCCACCCCAGCAGCAGCACCCTCCCCAGCCATTCCATTTTTCCATTACTTGGTTATTTCTCCCCACTTAACATAAACACTGTTCAAGCCTGTCAGTGTGCATGCTGTTTTCTTATTTCCTTCTATAATGATTACAGATAGTGAAATAAAAATAGCTCAAACACTGATAGTCATTTGCTAAACAAACAGTACAATCTCACAATGAAAACAGACATAGCATGAGCAGTAAACTCCTCTGCCCTTCAAACTGACATTCATTGAAATGGCCTGAAAACCCACATTCAAAGAAAATGCATCTGGCCAGTGGAGGATTAAGTTTACCTTTGGGCTGTTTTCAAACCATAGGCTGCTTGCACACATGGAGCTCACAATTCCTTCAACAATTTAGTAGTTGCTATAGAGGATTCAGGTTCTTGTCTGCTGTAACCAAGTTACAGGGTCAAGCCTGATCAAGTTAAGTGACTAACCTGCCCCCCTCCCAACTAGGGCATTACATACCACACCTCCATACCTCTCATCCTCTTGGCATAAGAAATCTGGACACAGACTAAAATAATGGGGGGGGGGGCAAAAAAAACCAAAATAGATTTTGAATATTGCTCTTGCTGACTTAGAAAGTTGCTAGAATAACATCATTTGTCTTAGCATGCATTTTCTAAAGGAAATTATGTTTGAAACTCAAATGTATGACATTAGTTATTTCAATCCTCAGTGATTTGCCAGAAAATCAGAAATATTGAGTAATAGGCCAAAAGTATGAGGTAAAAATCAATACATTATGCAAAAAAACAAGTCGAGAGGTATGCACATTTCTCAATCTTTTATTGCAAAAAATCTGGACAAAGCCTGAAATAATGGAGATACAATGGCCCAAAATAGGGATAGATTTTAAATATTGCTCTTTTTAACTTAAAAAGTTGCTAGAATAACAGGATTTGTGTTAGCATGTATTCTCTGAAGGATATGAAGTCTGAAACTCATATATATGTTATTATTTAGTGACTTCAGTCCTCCGTGATTTACCAGAAAACCACAAATATTATGAGAAACAGACCAAAACTATGAGGCTAAATCTGGACAGTAAGAGGTATGTTAAGCACATACACACACACACACACACACACACACACACACACACACACACACACACACACACACTCCTACCTACCTACTTACCTTCTCTCACATAGCAACACACATACCCTCATTTTCATACATCAACAAACGGCTAGTTTAAATTCCATACACACCTACTCTCTCACATAGCAACACACACCTACCTACTCTCTCACACAGAAACACACACATACCCAAACCTCTCAACCTGGAAACATCAAAAATCTGGACAAGGCCCATGAAAAATAGGTACAAATCGGTACATTTATTAACATCTAATTTGCATACATAATTATGTAACCCCACCCACTCCAATGGAATTGTGGGATACCAACTTTCAAAGGCAAGCTGAAGAACAGACAACCAAAATATGACACCAGAGTCCCCCTGCAGCCATTCCAATGTCCCATTACCTGGCCATTTACCATAAACACTGTGTGCATACTGCTTTACTTCTACAATGATTATATGGATTTTATTTTTACATTTTACAGCACAACAATGCACAAACACTAGTAGACATCTGGTAAACAAAGCAATACTGTCTCAAATGAAAACAGACTTGGCATTAAAACTTCTCTGCCCTTGAAACTCACATTCATTGAAACAGCATTGAAACCCACACCACATCCACAGAAAATGTATCTGGCCAGTGATGGATAAAGATTACCTTTGGGCTGTTTTCAAATCATTGGCCCCTTGCACACAAAACAAGAAACATGCATGTGTTATTTTCTTTGATACACCTTCCTGACTTTATGAAATTATATTCCTTGTATAATACAACACACTTTCTAGACAGAGTGCATTTTAAATTTATTGTCTGAACATTTTTCCAGTAGGCTGTACTGTAGGCAATGAAACAAAATGCATGAACCAATAATGACAAAACTGCCCAATTCATAACATTTCCATCATAAAAGTCTACTTCCACACCCACACTATAAATAGCATGACAGTAGTGTAAGTCATAGGCATCTTGCACAGCTTCTCACACTTATTTTCAATTTCATTTTTTTTTGGGGGGGGGGCCAAAAACCAGGGACACATTTTACACATTGCTTGTATAATTTTGTAAAGTTGCTAGAATAAAATGTTGTGTTACCACCTTACATTTCACTGGCAAGTCTTGAGCCCAGGACCCTATGCATTACAGACAGAACAACATACCAATATGCCAAATCAGCAGCTTCCTGAAAAATAGGAAGACTGAAACTTAATGGCTGTCATTTAGTGAATTCCTTTCTCAGTTCTCACCACAGCTTTCAACCTCTTAGCACAAAAAACCTGGACAAAGCCAATAATGGGGGAATACAAATTCAGTTCTCAGTTCTCACCATAGCTTTCAACTCTTAGAACAAAAAAAATAGACAAAGGTAAAAAGCAGTGGTGACTAATGACTTACCAGGGACACATTTTAAACATTACTTGCATAATTTTGCAAAGTTGCTAGACTAAAATGTTGTGTTACCACCATGCATTTCACTAGCAAGTCCTGAACCCAGGACCCTATGCACTATAGTCAGAGCAACATACTACTATGCCATATCAGCAGCTACCTGAACAATAGGAAGACTGACAATTAATGGTTATCATTTAGTGAATTCATTTCTCAGTTAGCACAAAAAACCTGGGCAAAGCTCACAAGTGGTGGTGGCTAGGGGCTTTATGCTCTTTTTACCCTGTACCCAAGGTACAGGGTTTGAGCCTGAGTACCCAGAGACACACACTCGGAAAGAGTTTCCTTACTTTAAGTCTTCATTCCACTGATCCATAGCAATTGCTGTTCCCGCTTGCATTTGAAAGAATGATCCTGTAATATAATGAGTCTTCATTCTGCCACCAATAATGATTCTTTAACAGCAACAAACAATCCTGTAATGAGTCTTCATTCTGTCGCAGTCCAATAATGATCCTGTAACAGCATCTGTTTGTTGCCGTTTCCACTCGCATTTGAGTGAGCAGCCAGGCCAGAAGAAAATGCATGAGCTCTTTGAGCTCAATTCCGACATGTAATGACATCAGCTCTAACAATGCAAAAAATTCAAAACAAAAGAAAAAAATCGGAAATGAAGGGATGCCACTCGGGAATCGTGGCACCTCTTCATTTAAACCCAAAACTCGATAAAAAATCTAATAATTCAGCACGGTTGGGAGGTATGCACACACCTACTCTCTCACACAGCAACACACACACACACACACACACACACACACACACACACACACACACACACACACACACACACACATCTTCTCTTTCATACAGCAATGAATGTTAGTTTAAATTCCACACACCACACACACACACACACACACACACACACACACACACACACACACACTTTTTATCTCTCATACAAGCAGAACAGTTAGTTCAAATTACATACACATACATACATGCACATGCTTTCCTCTCATACAGAAACGAACAGAACTGCTAATGTAAAGTACACACACACACACACACACACACACACACACACACACACACACACACACACACACACACACACACACACGCACTGCTTACTTACCTTTTCTCTCAATGGAACAGCTATTTTAAATTCTGTGCATGAGTGTGAACTAGGTTTACATCCACGTTAGTGTATGTGTGACACATGCATGGTCCTCCTTAAAGGAGAAGACGCTGCCACCGCAGACAGACTTTTTTTTTTAATTGTTGGCCAAGTTGCAGCTGTAAAAATGGGAGGGCACTCACACCCCCCTCATTGTATTGTTCCAGCGCCCTTGCCTTTTGCTTTCTCCCTGGATCCTAGTGCCTGCCTTGTGCTACCCCCTCCACACATACACTGTACTGAAGTGTGTACAGTGAGTATGCCTCCCAACATCCTTGCCTCAGTGATCTTGGGGAATTCCTTTTGAATCTTCAAAAGTAATCTGGATATTAGTGGAAAGGGTAGAAAACCATATAGGAACATTCCTGTCCAAGGAAAAGAAAAGGTATCTGACTTCCAGACATTCTTACATGGAACCCTGGAACAGAATCTTGCTAGCTGATGGATCAGAGAGGAAGCAAACAGGTCTACCTGAGGAACTCCCCATAGATGGATCAAATTTTGGAAGAACCCTCAAATCTGGTTTCCTGTTCAGTTTGTCTTCCACAGCATTTTGCTCTGACAGAACAGAGGAGGAACTGGTTTTACCACACCTTGGGAGAGCATGTGATGAAGAACAGGTGGAAACAAAGCAAACTGATGTCAAGGATAAGGAATGATCCTTGGAATGGAGGAATTTGCTCCCACTACCACCTGTTACTCTGATGAATGATTTTCAGAAACCATCTGTCCAAACTAATCTGTTGCCAAAGAGAAAATGGAAACATTTAAATTCAGATTTTCTGGAAGAGAAACATGACCAAGCTGGGAGGGGGTCACAAGGTCTCTTGAATATTCATTCAGACTTGTTGGAGAGTCCTTGGTTTGGAGAGGGTTTGGAAAGGTTTTCAGACTTTTTTTGGAATCTCCTTGCCTCTTCTTCTTAAACATCTGTTTACCTGAATTCTGTTGAGATGTTTATTCTACATTTTGCTGAAACTGGGTAAGGAGAAAGAGAATTCCTTGGACAATTTGGAAAGGAAGGCTGAAAAATCTTAATGATTCCTTGGGCCAGCTTGCCCTTTTCATCACTCTTTTTTTATCACCTCTGCAGCAGAGGGACCACACACTAAATCTCTGTCCATTAAAATAATTTAAAATCTCAGTTTTAACATCATCTGAGTGGTTCTGAGAATGCAGTCAAGCAAACCTCCTTAAAACCGTACTGGTGCCATAACCCCAGAAGTAGTTTCAACAGAGTCATACACACACTGCAAACAAGTGACCTATGCAATAGAAGAAATATGTTATTTAAAGCAATTTTTCTTCACAAAAAGAAACTGTAGTTAAAACATTTGTCATACTTTCACAATATGTCATAATAAATTTTAATATATGAACCTGACAATTTAAAATTCTGAAAGTCAAAGTTACAGAAGTATATACTTTTTCCTATACTTAACAGAATGAGCAGGACTGAAATTAACTAAGTACTTAGCAGCAGAGCAATAAACTAAGGCTATAGTTGCTGGGCCAGGTTTTGGAATAGTGTATAAAAATTGAATAGACTGAGGAACTTTATACATCTACTTGCCTTTTTAGGTACAGCGGCCTGTTAGGAAAACTGCAAGCAGTAAGTCACACATCCTTTAAAACAAACAGGTTGGGGAAAGGGTCTAGGTTCAGAAAAATCCTTTTGTGACAGCTCATAGTATTTTTTGAGGGAACAAGAAGCCTCAGTGTTTTCCCACTGAAAACACTGGGACATTCTAGAAATACAGTCTCAGAGAAAGAGAAATTCTCCACAGGGAGAATCAGAGAGAGAGTCTTCTCTGATTCTGAATCATACAAAACCCAAAACCATCCCTGCATCTTCCTGTTCATATTCAGAATCTTGGATCTCTTCAGGAAAGGATGTATCCCTCTTTCTTTTCCAGAAACTGCTCTACAAGAAGGAGCGATAGCAGGAATCAAACCCTGAGCCAGTCCCAGTAAACTACTCCTATCCAAATAAATTTGAGGAGGAGTAGATACATGCCTGGTTTCCTCTTTCTTTTTGACAGGAAAAGATCTTGTGATCTATCTTATTCCCACTCTCCATACTGTACTATGTATTCTAAGTACACATTTAAAGCCACCTATATATTCTCTATAACCAAATTATTACAACAACCATGCTCCATACACAAAACCAGGGAATTTGGAATCATAATGGTAGATTTTAGACTCTTAAGCATTTCTGTTAGCTAGGAGAGATATTGTGTCTAAAAGGGTTGGAGGAATAGTACCAACTGGCACAACTTTCTATCAGTTTGCCTACTTAAACACTACAAAGGGGCATAATCTGGTATCAAAGCAAAGTGTCTGCCAGCCTAACAAATAATATTTCAAGGGACAGTGTCCAGTTTACTACTATGAGCTCTGTCCCTGTGTGAAGGAGTCAAGAAAGACTTATGAATGTTCTCTTGGAATCCAGCTTGTGTAAGAGATCTCTCACCCAAGAGAGAGAGAGAGAGATAGAGACAGATAGACTCCTCACACTTTAAAAAGATTCTGCAAAGATAAGCAAGTTATCTAAATATAGAAAAATGTGGATAATCTATAGTCTGCAATGAGCTATAACCAAAGCTATACACTTTGTGTACCCTTGTGATGCAGCCCACAATGCAAAGGTTAAGACAGAAAACTGATGATTTTATCCAGACACACAAAACCTTAAGAAAATTCTGAAGTCTACATGAATAGTGATGTGATGATAACCATCTTTTAATGTTGCCAGTAAACTTGAAAGAGGAAGAGGATGTAGAAGGTTGTAAAGTGACATCATTTTGAATTTGGGAGCTATTACAAACATATTTAGGAAAGAAAATCCAGAACCAATCTCCAGGCATTTCCTTCTTGGGCACTAATAACATCCCTGAATAAAAGCCCTTCCCTGCTTGAGAAGGAGGAAATGGTTCTATCACTCCTTGAGACAGCATATGGTGATGAACTTGTGGAAATAAAAGAGTCTATTCTGGAGGCTGAGGAATGACCCCCTGGAAAGGAGGAATGTCTTCCAAGTGCCATCTGTAACCTTGATGAATGATTTTTCTGAACCAATTTGTCTGAAACTATTTGTTGCCAAATCAAAAAATGGAGATTTAGACTTTCTGGAATAAAAAAAAGTGGCATGGGTGGGAGGGAATCATAAGGTCTCCTGAACAGTCATTCAAGCTTGTTGGAGTGTTCTTGGTTTTGGAAGGTTCAAGGCTTCTTTTGGACCCCCCCCCCCCTTGCCATTTCTTCTTAAACGTCTATTTACCTGTATTTTGTTGAGAGTGTTCATTCTGGGGGGGGGTTTTGCCAAAACTGGATGAGAAGATAGAAAATCCCTTGAAAATTTGGGAAAAGGAGGGCTGAAAAATCATGGAGATTTCCTGAATCAGTTTGTCCCTTTCATCACAATTTTGATCACCTCTGCAGCAGATGGGCCAAACACTAAATCTCTACTCAAGGCAGAATTTAAAATATCATTTTTAATATCATCTGGATGCTTCTCAGAATGCAGCCGTGTAAATCTCAAAACAGTACCAATGACCATAGCCCTGGAAGACTTATCAAAAAATTCATACACACAGTATAAACAATGAATACTGACCTGTTCACCAGAAGAAACTATGTAATTTAAAGCAGACTGTTCCTTACAAGAAGAAACTGCAGATAAAACATTCCTCATACTTTCATAATTTGTCAAAACAAACTTTAACATATGAGCCTGCCAATTCAAAATTCTGAAAGTCAAAGTTGCAGAAGTATACACTTTTTTCCTGTACCTATCAATAACCATCCTGTAAACTAACAGTCCTCAAAAGTTACTTTATTGATAGAAATAAACAGTAAATAGCACTTAAGACACTATCTCAGCCCCACACAAGTAAAACAAACACAAGTTCTCCACAAAAGAAAATGTTTTCAGTTACTATACACCATGCTTAAACTAACAGTAAAAAACAAGTGTTTTGTTTAAAAGTATGTTACAGTCTCAAGATAGTCCATTAAAACACAACACTCCCAGCTTTAAAATAATTTTCCTGAAGAAGAAAGTAATAAAACATCAACAAAATTAAAATAATAGAAGTTTGTCCCCCAAAGGGAATTTATCTGCCCAGCAAAGAAAAGCATAAGCCAATTGTTGAGCCTTGAAGTTCTCAAAGGAGTGTACTCTTCAGTAGCAGTAAAGCTCTGAAGGACTTTGAACCCAAACTTGTCTTTTAGTCAGCTCAACTCGAGCTGTCTGATAGTTTGGGCACATGGAAGGTGCCCTGAAGCTTTGGAAGCTGGCCAGTTGTTATATATCTAGCAGGATACAACCCATATAGCTAAGTCTACTGCAGCAGTAATCGATATGATGAGTATCCTCTTTCTGTATTGCTTAGCTTTCTGCTGATATAGCATACAAAGTATTCCTCATTTTGAGAAACTTGGAATAATACTGTCCTCAAACCTACCTCTGAAGCATCAGTATACAAGGTAATCTGTTTAGTAAAATCAGGAGTTGCTAGCACAGACTAATGACAAAGGCTTATGTTTAGTTCATTAAATGCTCTGTCTGGCTTATAAGACCACTGCATCATGACAGAAGCTTTTCCTCTTGTAAGATCAGTCAAAAAGAATGCAATAGTCACACAATTTGGCACAGACTTTCTACAGTACCCATCTAGTGCAAGGACAGACTTCTCTTTTCTCTTAGCAGATTATACTGGCCTGTTATATAGACTCTTCCTTTTCTATTTGTGGTATTATCATTCCTATTGCTATAAGGTACTTTAAGTACATACCTTCCACCCTACTCAAGTATGAGAGTAATAGTTCTCTGAATGAATGACCATATTACTAAGCACATCAGGAGTGGGACTTCAGCATTTTATCCATCAGCCTCTGAAGGGTGGCTGGGTCTCCATGTAGGCCAAATAGTAACACTGTGCACTTAAACTATCAGGGGTTACAAAAGTTGTGTTTTCTTTGGCAGAGGGACTGACAGTTATATATCAGTATTTCTTTGTTGTGCTCACTGCTGTTAAGTATCTGGCTTTTCCTCTGTTCTCTGTTAGCTCATCAGTTCTGGGCAAGGGATAGCTATCAACTTTAAAAAAATGCTATTCATCTTCCTAGAGTTGTTACAGAATCTGATACTTCCAATAGGTTTAGGGACTAACACTTTTGGGATGCGCCATTTACTTTATAATTCTTCTATCAAGCTGAGTTTGAGAAATTTTTTAACTTTTCTTACTAATTTTTTGAGAGACTTCATTCTGGGTGTTGTCTTTGTATTATTCATTTAGTCCTACCAAGTATTTCAAGGGAAATTACATTATTTCTTATCAAAAATTATCTCATTTTCTGGTTTGGTATTTTTGACAAGGATTCCTCTAGCTGTACTTCAGATAAGGAATCCATGGTCTTTCTTGTAGCCACTTCACCTGGCAAGATCCTTGCAGAATTCTCTGCTTCCTTCCACAACTTCAGTATATCAATGCAGTAAATTTTCTCTTTGCTTCTCTTTTCTGTCTGTCTAACCTTACAGTTTGCTGCATTTCGTCATCCTGCCTCCTGAAATAGCCCATTCTATTTAGCCTGAAATTTGTTTTCCATAGAGGACACTAACACTAACAACTGATCTCCTGGGTTAAATTCTTGAAGACAGGCATTCTCTTTACAAACTAATTATTGAATTTCATGATTTCTCTGCATGTGCCTCCTTACTACATGCATTACCAGCTTTAATGTATCCTGTAAACTAACACAGTGATGTGAAGTTGTTCAATCTCGCCATTTGTTCTTTACATGTGGATCGGCTCCAAGTCGGTCGTTTTCCAAGCTCAATGAGTAGCTCGACGCACAGTCCCTATCCCATTATGCTCTCCTACCAACCCCAGATCTAGTTTGCCACTGCAACAGATCGCACGATCTTCGAAGGAAGCTCGGGCCAGTAACCTTCTTTGTTATCTTAAAAGAATTTAAAATTACTTATTAGATTATTAGGGATCTAATATTTGTGAGACTTCTCATATTTCTTGTAATTGTTGTTCAGTGAGTTAACTGGATATTATATTTTGTCTTGTAATTCGGAGCGGTTGCTCCTAGGCCTTTAGTTTTTCTTGAGTTACATTTACTTGACAGGGCTCTGTCAAATTTAATTCCCTATCCCCTTATTTTTCATAGAATGATTGTATTTGAACATTTTTGTGTCACATTATTCTCATAGTCATTGCAGTTCAGGGATCTGAACTTTCTAAGGAGTTCTGTGGTTTTGACTTTTTTGATATTGTTATCAGGGATCTAATATTTGTGTGTAATTTCTGTTTATAATGTCTGAGGAACAAAAATCTGGATTTAAAAGGTGTGACTGTAGACAGATGTCCATCACCGATAACCATGCTTCTTGTGTGTACTGCTTGGGTCCATTACATTTGCAAGAAGATTGCTCTATCTGCCATTCCTTTAGTGGCAGGATTTTATTAGCAAGGCAAAGGAAATTGGTCGATACAGGGCTGTTGAAGCCAGATTTTCAAGAAGCATTAGACAAGACTGATCAGACCTACAAGTCCTCGAAGGGGTCGACGTCTTCTAAGGTGTCATCAGAGCACAAGTCTTCTGTTCCGAGCACCACTGGGAAGACTTGGTCGCTGGCTCTGCAGCCTTTGGAGCTGTGCACAGAAATCTTACCTTGGAGCCAAATCAATGTGTTGGAGCCAGTGTCAGAAGTTTTAAAGTCCACGATCCTTAAGTCGGTGGCTTCTTCGGCTCCTTCGACCCATCATTCCGGTACCCTTTCTGACATCGATGTGGACCGCGTGGTGCATAGACATTTGGTGAACCCTGCCCTGGCCAAATTGCTTTCAGCTTCTACCCAGTTGGCTTTGAAGCCTACGACCCCCCCCACCATGATTTCTGCTCCTCCTCCAAAGTCAGTTGAGCCTTTGGAGCCAGAAAGAGAGGATCTGATAGTGGTGGAACCCTCTGAGCCGAGGCCTGTTCCAGTACCCTCAGCCCTGTCAACCTTGACTTCTTCGGTTCCGATCGAAGAGTCTCGGAGCCGACACTCTCTTGCTGGTTCCAGGGGTGAGAGTTGAACCGATGGTTTGGTTCCAACTCTCCCTCTCGGGGCTTTGGCGCAGATGAGCTGGGTTCCATCCTCTGGTTTGGAGCCTGTGGTCTCAGCCCCTGGGAGGTTGCCGTCTTCTTCGGAACCGGCGGATTCCTTGGGTCGGGAAACCAGTGCCTTTGATGCCATGAGGAGGGTCATGTCTGCTAAGACCCTTACCTCTTTGGATCTTTCCTCTTCCTCCCATAAAGGGCCACGTTCTGTCCCTACACCACAGGTCCCCACCAAGCGTCAAGACCCAGAGCCTCAGATAACCCCATTGGGCGACCCCTGCTTGACAGAGACTTCACCAGATGCCCCCTCTGAGGAAGTCCCCAGAAAAAGACTGTGCAAGAGGAGGCATTTAGATTCCCCCTCAGGAATCCTTAATATCAGACACCGACTTACAGGAATAAGAAGGGTCTCCACAGTTCTCCTCTGAGGATGTCTCATTTGCAGACATCCTGGAAATATTAAGGCAGAGGGGTGACTGGCAGTCCCTTACCCTTACTGAGGATGAGTTGGTGCTCCTGAAGGCCTTTGGGTCTCAACCTTCCACCTTCTGGGTTACTCCGCCCTTTGATGAATTAATGGACTTGGTCACTCGAAGGATGTGGGAGTCTCCCGATTCCATGGAACTAGTCCCTCAGAGGCCCAACAAATTTATCACCTCCCCTCAAGACAGGTATTTTCTTATGAAGGGAGTTCCCGTTGATGCCATGGTGGTGGCGGCGACCACCAAGAAAGAGATGTCAGAAACCTCTTCTTCTGTTCATCCTCCTAATAAAGACTCTAGGACTATGGACAGATACAGGAAACACATATTTAGTTCTGCGACATTTGCAATGAGATCGCTCAACTATTTGACCCACTTTACCCATCTTCAACGAGATCTCCTCAAAGAATTTGGAGACACTCTACAGGGCAAAACAGATGATGCTGTTTCAGAGAAAGTAACAGCACAGCTTAACACCCTTAATTCATTGTGAACTCATCCATGTGGCTCATTTCTTATGCAACCGATGGATCAAGCCAGGCAGCAGGCTCAGCGATAGCTCTGCGGGGACAATCCTGGATGCACTTATGCTCCTTTGTGGAAGCTTTCAAGTCTTCCTTTGTTAATACCCCATTTGATGGCTCTTCCTTGTTTGGGCCTAAAGTCAAGGAGACACTCACTAGTTGTGAGCAGGAAGGAAAGAGTCTATCTGCCGTAGGAGTCCATTTTTCCACCCGCATTAGACCATACCCCAAAGGGCAGAAAGGTGGAAAAATGTTCCGAAAGTCCCAAGGAGCTTTCCAGAACACACATAGTGAAGCCCCTCCACGGGCAGAGGAGGGGGGTATAATGGTAGACACCACCCAGATGGCAGAGGGGGTCCGCAGAACCAGGGTGACAGGGAGCAGTTCCTTGGCAAGCCCTATCAGCACTCCTGAGAGGAGGCCTGACCATCCTGCTCTGGAGGCAGTCAGGGGTCGCTTAGCTTTATACCCAGACACCTGGCTAGGAATTACATCAGATTCTTAGGTAAAAAGCATAATTACCAGAGGTTACATTATTCCCTTTTCAGAATCCCTTTCCATTCGTACAAGAATCCCAGACGTTCCACCCAGTCTGCGGAATCTAGCAACCATAGAAATTTAAAGGCTGCTAGAAAAAAGAGTCATCCAGCCAGTCCCGGTGGACCAGATAAGATCCGGAACTTACTCCAGGTTCTTTTTAGTTCCAAAGAAAACAGGGGACTGGAGGCCCATCTTAGACCTCAGCAAACTAAATACCGTTATCAAAAAGGAAAAGTTCCGGATGGTCATGCATCAATCAATACTTCCGTTTCTTGAAACGGGTGATTAGATGTGCTCTATTGATCTCAAGGATGTGTACTACCACATCAAAATGGCCAGGCCATCCAGAGATCGCTTGCGTTTCTGGCTGGGGGCCAGTCACCACCAATTCCGAGCTCTGCCCTTTGGTCTCACCACAGCCCCCAGAGTGTTCACTAAATGTATGGCAGTGGTCACGGCTCACCTGAGATGTTTAGGATTCCGGGTGTTTCCATATCTGGATGACTGGCTCCTCACTGCCACCACCAGGCATCAACTAATTTGTGCCAGAGATTACACTATCAACCTGTGTTCCAGGTTGGGCATAACCTTAAATTTCAAAAAATCTGCTTTATTGCCATTGCAGCATATTTCCTTTTAGGAGAAGATCTAGACACCACCACCTCCCTGGTCAGATTGCCTCAAGAAAGAGTAATATCTTTGTGAAGTCAAGTGTCCCATTTGTTAATGGAAAGGAGAGTACCGGCATTCCAGGTTCTGAAGCTGTTAAGCACCATGGCAGCTACACTCATAGCGGTTTCTCTGGGATGAATGCACATGAGGATACTCCAATGGCTACTATTTACACAGTGGTCTTATCAACAGCTTCCAATGTCACACAAGATTCTTCTGACAAATGCTTACAAAAAGGACCTTCTTTAGTGGTTGAACAGCCACCAAGTTACTGTAGGTCGCCCATTTGTACTTCCCCCTCCCACAGCCACAGTGACCATGGATACTTCCCTGATAGGGTGGGGGGCTATTTCAGGGAAGAACTGTCCAAGGCACTTGGTTAGACATGGGATCTCATTGCACATCAATGTCCTAGAGTTGAGAGCGGTGTTTCTAGCATTGCAACACTTTCACAACTCTACCTCAAGAGATGATTGCAATACAGACAGACAACATGTTGGTAGTCTGGTACATCAACAAGCAAGGAGGAACCAAGTCTTACCCCTTATGCCGAGAGGCCCTACAACTTTGGCAGTGGGCTGTATCCACCGGGTGCTTTCTGATAGCAACGCACATACCCAGGTCATCCAACGTGATAGCAGACAAACTGAGCAGAGCCATTCTGTTGCCTCACGAGTGGTCCCTCAAAGAACGAGTGGTGGAAAGGATATTCCACAGATGGGGCCAGCCTTGCTGCAACCTTTTTGCATCCCCGATGAATGCTGAATGCAGAAGCTACTTTGCCCTGTACCCCCACTTGCTACAAGGGTTCAATTAGCTTCCATATCTAACTTCCATGTGGGATGCAGTGGCTCAAACATATATACTGAACATGGCTTTGGTGGTTTGTAAGCATTATACTATGGTTGAGTCATTGAAATTGTTAATGAAAATATTGAATAGGGCATCTGATGACCTGTTGCCTGAAACCATGTTGTATGGAGGACAGGAGGTGGTTATGAAGTAGATAGGGCATCAGCTGAATGTAAATGCACTTTTCCAAGATTTTGGATGTGTTAATTAAATTGCTGTGATAGAAATGGGGTTAATAGTGAAATAAGGGGTAGAATGGGGGTTGGGTTCAAAGATGGAGCTTGTAGAGATGGGGAAGGTAAGGAGGTTTTTGTTTATAAAGAAAAGGTTAAATAGAGAACAGGAGAGATGAGGTTGAATTTTTGATAATTTTCCATATTTTATCTCTAAGGTACATCAGATTTCTGGTGGGCTTGGTCAGCCAAGGAGCACAGTTAGTTTTGATCCTTTTCATGTGGAGTGGTGCAAGGCAATTTAGTGTGTCCAGGAATGTAGTACTGAAATAATCTGCAGCATTGTCTACTGGGACTGTTTTTAATATGTGCCAGTTAATATTTTTGAGGATATCAATAAAGATTAGAGGGTTGAAGGCAGTTAGGTTTCTTATCTGCTTGTACAGGTGTTGATTTTGGAGGGCTGAGGGGGAACAGCAGATAAAGGTGGGGAGGTGATCACTCAGTGTGTCTGGAAGAGTGCCTGCTTCAGCTATTTTATTTGGGTTGGAGACGAGAATCCAGTATAGGGTGGATCCTGTGGTGGTATCGTTGTTTGGTCCAGTTGGGGTGTTTATGAGCTGAGTGAAGCTGAGCAGGTTACCATTTGAGTTGTGGAAGTTGGAGTTCAAGTTTAGCTAGTTGATATTTACTTCAACTAGGATAACAGTTTTGTTTTTAATGTTAGCAGAGATCCAGGCAAGAATTTCTTCTAGTAAAGGAATATTGTTTATGAGGGGTATTAGAGAACTATGATACAAAGATTTTTTTGTAGTTATTAATCTTTAGAAGAGCAATGATAATTTCGGCATTTGAAATGGGATTTGTGTAGGGTAATATGTTGAATGAGTTAGGAAACATTAACACTACTCCACCTTTTTTTTTGGACCTCTCGGATCTTCTAATTTGAAAGTCCGGGGGAGAAATTCAAGGTCTTTAATGTAGGGTTTTAACCAGGCAATCTCAGTGATGGCAATGATGTCTGGTTGATTATGGGTGATCCATATCTGCAAATTGGAGATTTTGTTGGGAATACTGTGAATAGTTATAATTACCATGTAAATGGATTTATGAGAGTTAGTTCCAAGTGGAGGTGTGGACATATTAGTTGTAGTGGGGCCTGGGTTAGGGAGCATATCTCATGATAAAGGCAAAGTAGTGAAAGTAAATAAATAAGATAAAGGTTTTTGTTTTGTGGGACATTTGGATTTGTGTTGTTGAATGGATTTGGTAGTGTGGTTTGTGGGAGTTATGAGGATTTTGATTATGAGAGGAGCAATTTTTAGCTTGAATTGGAAGAGGGCCTTCATTTGATAAAGGTTAGGAGATAGAATAGCTTGAAAGGGTTGTAGAAAGTGGGGGAGAGGTGATATAATAATGAAGTGAGAAGGGGATGAGGTTCAGGGCAGTGAGATGCAGTAGTAGAAGGAGGAGTATGGAAAGAAGTGATAGGATTTTAAAGTGTGTTCTGGGTGATTGCATTGTTATATTTGTAGGTGGAGGGGAATGAAAAAAGTATGTGTGAGTAGTAAAGAGGAGTAGAGTTGTGTGGGTATGTCAGTAATAGGTGGATGTTTAGCTAAGGTGTTTGTGAAAAGGAGTGCCATGCTATTGGAGACCCCCTGAAGTAGGTGTGTTGTGTATTACTGAGTTTGGCAAGGCTGTGGAAAGGAATATAGAATGAGTTTGAGTGAGAGTGGAAATAGAGGAGGTATTTGGAAATCTGAAGGGGGGAAGAAAGGTGTGGAAAGGTGTAGGGTGGAAGAGATACTGATGGTTAAGTGTATGTGCAATGGCAGTGGGTGAGATTTGGGATAGGGTAGGGCAGCAGAGTGAACCCAAGCATAGCGAGTGTGAAAATAGTGGGCTGAGCTGATTGTGTGTCAAACCAGGTAAAAGAGAAACAATCAGAGAAGTTGAAAGAGTGAAGCTACAGGAGAACTGTGATAGTATGGGTAGTGAAGGTAAGTGAAAGAAACTACCGGTAATAGAGGGTAGAGTGGTGATAAGCAGTGACAGAGTGGAGTTAGATAGGAATGTGGGATAGAAAAAGAAACTAAGAATAGTTTGCAGATAATTGGTGATGAGGAAAGAGAGCAGCAGGAGGTTGGGGTTTGGTTCAGTGATGTGCTTTCAGCCCTATATGTACAAGTTAAATTGAAGGCTTGTAGATATTTTAGGCAGAACAGAGGAGCCGTGTTTGTATGCTGGGTGGCCAGAGAAGTGTTCTGCACTGAATATGGAGCTGTGGCTATTGCCTAGAAAGAAAAAGAAGAATGAGTGGAGGATTAAGAAAGAGAAACCTTTACTGCTGTATGTACAAAGGGTATTAGAGAGAGAGTGGAGAGAGGTGGGGTGAAGTGGTAGAGTGGGGGAGAGGCAGGAAAGAGAGCTTTAGAATTACAGGGTAAAAGTAGTGGGCTGTTGTAGTGGTAGTTGTTAAAAGTAGTGAGCTGTAGTAATGGCAGCAGGGAGAAAGTAAGCAAACAATACGCAAAATTTAAAGTAATTACACATTTACATACACAGCAGGATCTGAGGATGCGCCATAAACAGCAAGAAAGCACTTATCCATCTTCTGCTTATTTTGTTTACATTTTTATGTGGTTTTATTAAAGCTTGCTTTGGTTTTTATTCAGCCATGCTTTGTGTCCAGTTTTTTTTTTTATTTTTTACACATAGCAGGAGGTAAATGTAAGCAGAAACTCAGAATCCGAAGCTAACATACACAATAATGATAGTTACTTGTAGGCTAGAAATGCAAGAGCTACAACTGCTCAGTAATCGTTCACAATTAGGAAAACATTTAGCAATTAGGTACATGTACCAAGGACCCGATAAAGTTGTGATAGGGTATTGCTAAGCTAAAACAGAAAGGGTCCTTACAGTGCAATTAACGCTGTTTCTTTACCAAGAATTGCATTCTCAGCTGCACAATAAATTAACAAGCAGAACTGAACTATAATAGGTTCACAGATATGCAAAAGATAACAGAAACTTGGTAGTACTTTGAGAATAGCATGTAAAGGTACAGTGGTACAGTATCTCTAAAGCAAACAATAGCTATCTTCCTTAAAAAAATCTCTCACGTCTGTTGCAAAGCTGAACAGTCAAATAACTTGTTAGTAGTCAGCACATAATATGATTCTCTGAGAGAAGTAAGACTGACTCACTTTAGCAGAAAAATGACAGGATCTGTAAAAAATACTACTAGTAGACAGCAGTCTGTTAAAAAGAGATGCCTAAAAGTGTACCCAAAGAATGTGTTACAGCTGAACTATTAACTTCTAAAAGAGTAGAATCTGTGTTCAGCCATCATGCTATCACCAAACTTATAAAATGTAACACTGCAATAAATGGGAAATAATTATTAGGACTGTTGGATTCAGGAAAGTTGGATACACTACCTGAAGTACAAAATGTTTGTAAGCATAAAACACCAGGTAAGCAAAAAACGGAATGGATATCAATACATGGTGACAAGAGAGAATACCTGTAGCATAAGCAGAAATGCAAAATATCTTAAGTGCTGTATCCTGTAGCTCTGGTGTTTAATTTTTCCCTTGATCTAATCACTGGTCATTCTAAACTGTTGAAATTATGGAGGAAAAGGCTCAGCCAGACTTACTGACAGAAGTATATTGCCTTAGCAAAGAGAAACACAAGGCAAGAAGTCGCAAAAAAGAGCTATAATTTGGTTAAAAATTAAAATACTGAAGGAAGTCTTTTATAGAAACTGACAGGAATTGTGAGTTTAATAAAAATATCCTAATACTTAAAAAAAATCAGAGACTGACAGAGAACAGCCCTAGTGAAGAATACACTAAGGGGCCTATGAATGGAATCCGAGGAAGGCCCAGATGGTTCCCAAACTGAAATAAATGAAAAAGAGAGGTAACTGAACAAGGTCTTAGGTTTCCCCTTGCTATATCAAAGCATACAGCCATCAGAAACTGAAGTGCACCATTAAGGTAAAAGCAGGTAAAACCAACCCTGAGGAAAAGAAAGGGAAACAGTCAGTACCCATGGTGGGAGAAAATTAGTTTCTAAATTGCATTGTGTAGGGGATGAACTAGCTGAAGGGGGTTAAGGTGCACTTGCATTTGTAGGAAAAGAGGCCAAATGTTAGAAAATTAATAGAAAAATAATTGGTTGACGTCCAGATAAGCCATGTCGGATACAAGAAAAATTGGTGGGCAGATGATACTCTAAGTAGAGATATGTATATATTTTAGCAATAAAATCCAGTAAAATACAATTGGAGAATTAAGCTCCAGTGGAATAGTAGTATAAATAAATGGATGTTTTCTGAGTTCAGAAAAATGTACTGAGCTGAAAGAACAGAAACTTTTGACAGGGCAGTGATCTGCGAAAGGTCACTTCCATAGATTCGTCCCAGAGAATACTGTATTTGCATATGGCATTATGCACCTCACGATGGTGCTTACAGGCACTGATGAGGCTCTATTAACTGCAGCTGCCTTGTGAAGTATGCAAATCAGCTAGTGCTCAGGATGTACACTTTGTAAGCAGACAGTAAATAACTCTTTTAACTATTATATTTAAAAAGAGAACAGAGCATTTCAAATAGGTGTTCAGGTAAACGCAGTCATACATTTATTTATTTTTTTATCAAAACTGATTGTTTATTTTTATAAAATACTGTAAAATATAAACAATAAACATCAATCTAAGGTGGGGGACACAACACTGCCAGATAGAGAATACATTTTATTAAACTTTTTTTTTAATTCTGTATTTTTTTTTTTGTAAACTCAGAATAAATCAGATCATCTATATTACTCTTTCCACTACAACTTTATTTTCCATTTGTACTCCACATGAACCCCTTGTTCAAATATGTACCTGGTAAAAATACTTTGCTCATTACTCCAAGCTAAATCTTCTATTTTCAAAATTTCACTAAGTTTCACTTAATTGGAATCAACTGTTCTCTTTTTCAATTAAAATATATACTTAACAAAATACTTGGTTCATTAATCTAGTCAAATTTGTTTGATTTCACAACTTCTCATAATTTTTTGAATGAAATTAACATTTTTCTGCTCCAATTTTCATGCTCTAAGTGACTTCAAAATTCTACACATTGCAATGTTTCTGCTGTCCTCTTGTGGTCAGTTACACTAATTGAACTAAAAGCACAACATAACTTGGAAGCTACCATGAAACCTGAAGGCTGTATCCCAGAAAGCTAAACACTGGCCTCATTTTCTTACATAAGGTATCGAAAGTTGCTGGAAACAAAAACAGTGTTTAAATGGCATGTCTGACTCATTGTCCTACATGCTTTCATACTTACCTCCTTAAACCCATTAAACACAGGTGGTAACCAAAATGTATTAACTAGAGCCCCTGTAACATTGAAATATGCACTTGGCTCAAATTAATGGGATACACTTTAAATCTAAACATGAACAATTTATTTTTTACTAAAGGATCGAAAAATATCTTTAGTCTTGGTACCTGATAACTGAAAGGCTTTCACCAAGTCTTTCCTATATGCATACTGTGAAGTAATATTTCAGCTAATATTTTATAATCATAATTTAAGAAGTAGATTGATCTACAATTATGCCCTTTCTTTTTTCTTCTTGTACAAAAATGTGAATAATGCCTCAGAAAAAAATATGACACCTGTCTCCAAAAATAAAAAATAGGTAACCACCTCAATTAATACCATCCTTCACCAGTTTGTTATACTTTATAAAATGATGTAAGTAATTTCTCCCTCTAAGGGGAATTATATTTGTCTCTTGCACACCCATATTCAGTTTTTAAACATTGCAGCTCAACACCATAATGATGTAATTAATGTGTTTACTTCTCTTAACATGCAGTATTCTTCAGAATTTTGTCTGTAACTACTCTTTTGACTCTAGCAGCTGAGCCAGCAATTCCCTAGTGACCTGTGGTATGACTTTGCTGTTGTACTTGTCACCATCCTTTGACTATTACTTAAACTTAACAGTCTGTGTTTCTCCCCTGCTCTATTAAACTGCAAATCTTTTTAATGGCACCACTGTTTTCCTCCATATTCACTTAATTAAAAAAAATGTTATCTGCCACACTAGTACCCTAATCTTATCACTCACTATCAGTTCTCATTCTATACACAAATAAATGCCTTCTGGTGTGAATATATATAATGGTTACTGAGTACAGCCCTGATAATATCAGCTATCTATCTAAATAATGCCTCCACATTTCCTTTGCTTGAATATAGAATCAGAGCTTATAGGTAGTCAGCCTGCAAACCATATATATCCTAGCTGAACACTCAACATCAAGAGTTCATTTCTGTCTCAAGGAGGGACTTACAAGACAGGTGCTACCGAATTATGAACGCCTTCTTTATTGTTAAGATTGGTTTTAAATGTAGAAAAGATTATACACAATATTGTTTTTCAATGTATCAAGAGTACTATGCTGTTTAATGTGGAGAGGTTGTTAATTCTAGAGGTGGGAGATGTGATGGGATAAGAATATGAAAGAAACAAAAGAATAATGTCACGAAAACCACTCCAATAAAAAATAAAAACCAGTCCAGGTCACCAATAAAAAAACGTAGAAGCTTTAATCCACAATAAAATCCACAATGATGAGCGCTTTCGTCTCCTTACAAGACTTCATCAGATAAAATTCACTTGTGCTGCCCTTGTTATTTATAACAATCATAATAATTACCAATAAAGTCTAAATGAAGTCTAAATGAAATCTTTATAAAGACCCAGGGTCCATTTTCTTCCTATATGGTTGTTACAATACAGGTTTTTTATATAAATCTATGTGACCAAAATGTAGAAAACTGTAAAAAAATACTTGTACTAACAGTTGATAATATCCTTTACTCTACCAATTTCTAAAATGTATGCGCTAATATAACAAATAAATTCATACCTTCATAAATTTAGCTGCTAATACAAGCTTTATGCTCACATATTCATTTAAACCGGGAAAAATAGTAGCCCTTAATCTACAGTTTTATCTGATGAAGTCTTGTAAGGACACGAAAGCGCTCATCATTGTGGATTTTATTGTGGATTAAAGCTTCTACGTTTTTTTACTGGTAGCCTAGACTGGTTTTTATTTTTTATTGGAGTGTTTTTTGGGATAAGAATATGTTATTCCAATGGGTCCTATTAATTTATTGGTATAAACTAAAGCGTTTTTATTGGTATTTGAAAATGTATTATTTTACGATAACAGGGAAGGTCAGGGAGACTTGCACAACAAGCTAAATAAAGATCCCCACAGGCAAGTCTATGAATTGTGGAAGGTAAATAATCGTTCTGGTAACTAAGGGACATCAAGGGACTTGAAGTCTGTGTTTTTCTTTCTTTTACAAATCACTGCATTCCTTATTTTGTGAAGTCAAACTTATACATTCTAAAGCTATGATATTACCTCTGTCCAAATTAATGAGGTCAAAGATGTTACATTCCAAAACTTTATAAATAAGGCTTGTTAGGCTGATGGTTCTATAGAGACAAAGCTTGCTGCAAGACACATTCTAAAGAGGTCCAACAGAGGTCCCAGTAAACAATACTTAGTACATTATCAGGCCAAATATATAAGTGATTTTGTTTGGGGGATGCTAAGGATCTGTTGAAATACAGGGATAGTTGTGACGGGTGAGGTGACATTGCCACTAAATCTTTTGATCAGAATATCAATATATCAAGATCACCTTGGGCTGTGAATGGGTGAAACCGTTTTTGGATCAATTCTGAACAATGCAAGGCATTGTTACTTATATTACTTACAAAGTTTAAGAAAAAAAGAAGTTATGTAGTTACTATAATCTTCCATTTGTGTTGTCCATTTTCATTCTTCCTCAACTGTTGGGTTCAGATTTGACCCTCAGATCTGACTCAGCCTTTACTTAAGCTCATGGCCTCCAAAAATCTCTCAAGTTCCTCCCTTACCCATAATGCATCAACACCTAACATACCTCAGATCTTGGCTTCTGTTTTCCATGAAGTAGTAAGAACTACTATAAAACTCCTAACAGACTAAGCTATATCTGGAGCTCAACATGAAGCTCAGTGGTATCCTTATAATCTCTCATTCTTCCAGAAATCCACTGTAGAAAAGGTTGGGGGGCTGGAGGGTGGGGATTTGAGATAGAATGAAAATGGACAACACAGATGGAACATTATGGCAAGTACATAGCTTCTTTATCTGATGTTGTCAATTTTCATTTTATACTCAATGGCTGGGACAGAGTCCCCAGCTACCAAAAATCCCAGGTGGACTCTAAGGAAGGATAATCCTGAACACAGTTGAGCCCAAATCTGCTCTTTCCCTTGAGGCCTGATCTACTTTGTAATTAGTAATAAAGGTACAAGAATTGGCCCAAGTTGTGGCTGCACATGTCATCCATGGAAGCCCTAGATAGGAACACTGAAGAAGTTGCCACGGACCCAGCTGAATAAGCTCTTAGAGGGTTTGGTAAGGATAAACCAAATTTGTTGTAGATAAATTAAATGAAATCTGTCAGCCATCTGGCTAAAGTCACCTCTGCAACTGATTTTCCCAAATTTTGAATCTGCAAAGGCCACAAATAATTGATCTGTCTTTCTAATATTTTTTCATTCTATGTAGGTTAAAATGTAACTGTCTGTGGACAGCCAATAAATGTAACATATATTCACCGTTGTTTGCAAAAGAAGACTGGCAAATTAATGGACTGGCTAATATTGGATTCTCACACCACATTAGAAAGGAAAGAAGCATTGGTGCATAATGGTATGTTATCCTTATGAAAAATCAATTGAGGACAATGCTTGATGTTCTGAAATTCTCCTAGCAGAGTTAATGCCCACTAGAAAGACAGTTTTACAGGTCAAGAATTTCAGATTACATTTAGCTGCTGTTTCAAAGGGAGAATGAATCAAGGCCTGTAGTACCAAATTTAAATCCCATGGTGGATTAGGATATTTATAAGGAGGCCTCAGCAGAAGGGTGCCTCTCAAAAGGCTTTATAAAGTTTAGATGAAAACAAGGGAGAATTCTCAAAACCAATATGAAAATTAGAAACTGCTGCTAACTGAACTCTAACTGTTGAGGAGCTAGCTCCCCTCATTAAGAATTGTTGTTAAAAACTCACGAACACTTTGCACAAGAGCTGAGAAGGGGTCAATGCAATTCTGCAGTGCCCAAAAAAAAAAAACCTTTTCCATTTACTTCTGTAAAGTTTTCTTACAGAAGCCTTATGGTAAAATAAAAGTAGATGTCAGATGGGAGAACAGAGGATTGGCTGTATGACGATTAAAAGAACTGGAGAAACCACACTGTTATCTTGAGATTTGAGACATATGGATAAATCATGCCTGTCGGGTGAGATAGGAGGTCTGGAACTGGATCCAGAATCCAAGGTAGGTAAGGCAGATTAGGCCAAAGGAAGGGGTACCAAATAAATAGCAAATTTGTTGAGGCCAGTAAAGTGCAGTGAAGTCAACTTTGCTCTTCGTTCGGGCAGCTGTCTGTAGAAATTTGGGAATTAGGGGGATAGGGGGATATGCATAGAGAAGACCGGAGAGGCCAATCATGGATTAGAGCATACCTTGATGATTCACATGGTGGTGGGATCAGGGCAAAGAAGCCAACACAAAGGGTAAGATTTGGCTCCTCCTTGTTTGTTGATGCACCAACCAACTGACATTTTGTCTGTCTGGATGATCGCAACTGACACGAGAGGGAGAGAGTCTTGAAATGCTTGCAATGCTGATAGCACTGCTCTTTTTTCCAGAACATTGATATGCATGTTGGCATCTTTGGGGGACCAAGTGTCTTGGACTGTTTTCCCCAGGAATTGCCCCCCACCCAATCTGGGAAGCGTGAGTGGTCACTATAGTCTTAGGCTAAGGGAGGATGAAAGGATGTCCTTGCAGAACCCGATCTGATCAAATCCACATATCTCTTGCATACCTGAGTGATTCTTATTTGAGATGGCATACATTGATAAAGAATCAACCTCTGTGTTGATAGCATCCATTGAAGAATTCTCATATGAAATCTTGCTAGAGGAGATAAAATTATAGCCGTTAATACTGACCCCAGTGCTTGCAGAATCAAGAGGGCTGAAATGTTGGTACTGCAAATTATTTTCCTGACCTGGAATCTGATGGTTTAAACTCCTGAAAGAGGAAGAAAAGCTGTCACAGACACCATCTTGAACACTGCTCTTTTGAATTCCAGTGACTGAGTTAGTTGTAACTGAGACTTTTTGCAATTTATGGTTATCCTCAAACAAGAATAATTCCAGAGTACCTGATCTCTTGCTCTTATTAGTAGATGCTTGGTCGGGTCAGTAATGAGATAGTAATCTAAGTATGGAAACACTCAGAATCCCTGCAGTCTCAAGTGGGCTGCTACCACTGTCATGCACTTGCTGAACACTTTGGGGGTTTAGGTGAGGTCAAAGGGCAGTGCTCTAAACTGATAATGACTGGCTCCCAGTCAGAAGGGTAAACACCTTTTGGATTGTCTGTTCATCCTGAAGGTCTATCCAGTACATCCAGTCATCCTTACCCAAAAAGGGCAGAATGGACTGAACCGTGACCATCTGAAACTGTGTTGAATTGATTTGCTCAAGTCACTGAGATCCAAAATTGATCTCCAGTCACCTGTTTTCCTTGGCACTAAAAAGAATCTTTAGTAAGTTCCGGACTTTATCTGGTATTGTGAGCCTTCTTGGAAAACTTTTTTTTCTAGCAGCTTAAGTATTTCTGCTGATTTTCTCTGACTGGGTGGAACATAAGAAAATCTGTATACAGATGGAGGTGAGAGGGAAAATGGAGTTATATGACATCTGGAAATAATCCTCTGCATCAAAGTATCTTTTATTACGTCCAGCCAGGCTGTCTGGTCCAGGGAAAATTGACCCCTGATTGCCTTCAGAGGGGGACAATTGGGCCTCCTTTCCAGAATGCTGTAGGGTCTATTAGAGAAAGTGTCTCTAGACCCTTGGTTCTGCAGGCCTCCTCTGCTGCATGGGCATCGTCATCCATTTGAGTTCCCTCTCTGCCCCTGGAGGAACTATCTGTACGTGGATCTTGGAAAGGACCATGGGACTTCCTGAACAACATTTTTCGACCACCTCATTGATTCCTAGAAAAGGCTCTTTGAGGCATCAAAAAATGTATGCCCACTGCAGAGTGGGTCTTTCCATATTTTTCACACTTGAACAGTGTGTACTTAACTTTTGGGTCAAACAATGAACTGCCATCAAAAGGAGCATTGACGAACAAGGACTTCAAGGGCTCCTCAAAATCACACAAGTCCATCCAAGCATGCCTCCTGATGAAAATGCCTGAACCCGCCACTCTTGAGGCACCATCAGCTGTGTGTGAGATAAGCCTCATGGATGAATTTGAAACAGATTGAAGGGTAGGCAACTGTGAAGCCACAGAAGATTGAGCCTCAGCAGTAGTGGTTTCTGAAAGGGATTTTGAAAACCCCTTGATCAAATCCCTTTGTAGTCTCGTAAGGTGTGTCAAATAGTTCAGTAACCTAAGGGCAAAGGTCACTGAAGCATACATACACTTCCCAAATCTGTCCAACACCCTAGACTAACTGTTAGGGGGATGTACAGAGCAACTCTGGTCAGCAAATTCCTTCTTGGTGGCCACCAGCATGACCATAACATCTACAGGCACCCCTTTACTCCAGAATTCCTTACATACAGGCAGAGCCAGAATCTGATCTAGTTCATAGGAATTAGCTCAGCTGAGTCAGGCTCCTTCCATGCTCGCCTAGAGATCAAGTCAGTGAGCTCATTGGTGGGCAGAGTAAACCTGGAGGTAGATGGACCAGCTGCAAAGGCTTTGAGAAATACTGACTCCTCTGGGGAAGTATTATCAGAGGTCTAACCAGCTCTTTGTTTAAGGATCTCAAGAATATCTCTAAATGAGACATCTTCAGGAGGTGACCGTGGGGACCCCTACTTTTCATCGAAATCAGTATCCTCAGTGACTGACTCCTGAGGGGGTCAAGTGCCTCCTCTTGCACTTCCTCTTTTTATGAACGTCTTCAGTAGGATGTTCCAGTAAAGTATTGGAAGAGATAGTAAAATCCTGTTGGTGGTCTAGAGGCATTGGGCTGGCTGTCCCTGTGGTGTAGAACGATGTGACCCAAGGTGCAGGGACATCTGGGATCCAGAAGGAATATCTGAGGGAGTAGACTCTGTCCACTCTGCCAGAGCAGAGAAAACCCTCTTCACTACCTCAAAGGCAGAACACTCTGGGGAAAAGGAAAACAATGGAACTGAGAAGCCAAAGCTCAGAGGGGTAACGATGGCTCTGAAAACTTCAGAGTCGACTCCCACATCTCGAATCCGACAGGGCCGCTTTGGCTCCAAGAGTCATCCAGCTCTGAAGACATCAGAGCTTGTGCACTCAAACTTTGCTTCAGATCCAAAGATAAAACCATTTTCTGATCTGAACCAGACAGACCTATAAGATTTGGATCCAGAGGCTCTGAAATCATGGCTCAGATCAGAGGAGTTGTCATCTGTGGAGTGACAGAAGGATGGACTTCCTGACCCATAGGGGTAGGAGCCGGGATAACGCCCATCTGAATCTCTGTCATGAGAAATTTCCTCATTGTGCTGTCCACATTGGCTTCAGTTAGACTTCTGAAAGATCAAGAGGAAGCCAAGGAAGGGGACTTGGAATGCTGCAGTTCCAAAAATGGACAGGGAACTCTGGATTGTACTGGGTCTAGAGTGGGATAGTACCTAGTCTCAGGTAAAGGTGTCAGATCCAAAGTGCTCACAGCTATAGAGGAAGTTGCTGGATCCAGCACTGAAACTGTTGAGGAAGTCTTCTGATCCAACTTCTGCTTCTTCTTGGGTGACTCCAAAGAAGGAGTCATAGATCATGATGTTTTATGAGATTTTAAGACTGTCTCCTTAGATTTAGATTAGGAGGGTTGAGTTCCAGTAATAGCCTCAGAAAAGTGTGTTGGAAGCAACCCTTTAAGTATAAGTTTATTTTTATGACCAGCAATAGCCCGAGTATTAAAATTCTGGCATATGCTGCACTCAACCTTCAGGTGATCTGTCCCTAAACAGTATACGTATAGGGAATGTGCATCTAATAAAGGCAGCTTATGCCCACACTTGTCACATTATTTGAACCCTGAAGGGCCTTTTCTGATATTCTGACTAAAGGTAAAAAGTTATGCCAAAGAGAAGAATGAAAAACATTTTTTTAAGTTTGAAAGAGAGAAATAACTACCAACAACGGTATTAAGATTAGACAAAAAAGTGTAGATTATATAAAAGGAATCAAATACTAACTATGGTAAAGAGAATTACAGCTTGTGTAGAAGAAAAAGGGAGGGGATATTTAAATATATATCTATATTTTACCAAGTTTGGTATTTATAGTATACATATTTGGTCCATGTTTCATAAAATTGTGGTTTTCTGTCAAATTAGTGGCAAATCATTAAAGACTGAAGTTAGAAAATAATGACAGGCATTTGAGTTTCAAAATTCACATCTTTCAGAAAAGTCATGCTAATGTAAAACCTGTTATTCTATCAACTTTCTAAGTTTGTAAAATCAATGTTTAAAATTTTTCACTATTTTTGGGCCTTTGTCCCACTTTTTATTTATGATTTTGTCCAGATTTCTTGCTCTAAGAGGTATGACAATAGATGTGGTGTTTGTGAAATGCGCTATTTAAGGATGGTAGGCTAGTCAATTAACTTAGTTGGGCTCAAACCCTATACCTTGTTTACAGGAGACACGAGTCTGAATCCTCTACACCAACCACAAGACTGCTAAAGGAGTTTCAATGCATTTTCAAGGAATTGTGAGTTTCAGTGCATTTTCAAGGAATTATGAGTTTCATGGGAAGACAGGTTTACTGCTGCTTATGCAAAGTCTGTTTTGAATGTGCACCTGTTTTGTTTAGCAAATGGCAGCCAGTGTTTGTGCTGTATCATCTGAAAGCAGTGTTAGTAGCACAACAGGTAGCACACTTGCCTTTGATGTTGAAGGTTGTGGGTTCTACTCTCACATTTTTTTAATTTCTCCATATCTTTTCAGTTTCTAATACCATGTCAGGAAAGGACCCAATTCCTAACTCACACCATGTGGATGGATTGTGTATACACAGATCACTTTAATAAGAGGAGGTTGAGGGCCTTGAGTGTGTCCTCTCTTGGATGAGATGACAAGTAACTATGAACTTGTTGTTGGTTTGCCAGCTGTTCCATATTGCAATATTACCAGCTTATCAACTTTTTTATTTAATGTAAAACAGTCAATTAATTCTTCAAGGACATCAGGCACAGAATTTGTAGACTAACACTGAAATGTAAAGTTGTTTGCTAGTAGCAACCTCTTCATTAATTACAGATCTCTTTAATGTAGAATTATTCAGAAGGTTTTTACTTCTGTAAAGATTGGGCATATTAACTGATATTGGTAGACTGTAATGAAATGTTTGAGTGATCTTTTATGGTTGAAATATTCTGAAATGGGTAGTTTTGTCATTATTGGTTCATACATTTTGTTTCATTGCTTACTGGAAAAATATTCAAAACTACCAATTTAAAACACATTCTAACAAGTGGTGCTATTATTATACAAGGAATATAATTTAATATAATTTAATACAATCAGGAAGATGAAACAAAGAACACATGCATATATGTATAGTCTTAACAAATTTGTGGAAAGAGCCTATGGTTTGAAAACATCCTAAATGTAAACTTAATCACTCACTGGTCAGATGTATTTTCTTTGAATGTGGGTTTCAATGCCATTTCAGTGAATGTGAGTTTCAAGTGTAGAGAAGTTTACTGTTCATGCTAAGTCTGTTTTTATTGTTAGACTGTATTGTTGGTTTAGCAAATAGCTATCAGCATTCGAGCTATAAAATCTGAAATAAAACTTTTAAATTAAATCCAACTATCTGTAATTATTGTAGAAGTAAAGAATATGCACACTGACAGTTATGAAAGTTTATGGTAACTGGGGAAAAAAGCCAAGTAATGGGACACTGGAATGTTTGTGGGGGGGGTGCTGCTGTTGGGGCCCCAATCTATTTCCCTGCATAGGGCCCCATTTGACCATTACCTGGCTCTGGCTAGAACAGTACAGTGGTGTTGCCTGGGGGATAAGGTAAAAAATCTGCAGATGTGGTTTTACTTTAGTTTGTAGAGAGGGCAGGATTTTCTTTGATGCATTACTGATGACGTAGCTGAGCCAGTAAAGCTTGTCTCATTATCATTTTGCCTTTTGGTGAAATGAAATGCGAAGTTCTTTTGCCAAGAGTAAGAGTGGGTTAAGTTTTGATTTGGTAGTATTAATGCGTTACTGAAAGTTTAAAGACTGGTCTAACCAAATGACTAAATATTTGAAGTATGTTGTTTAAATGTGTCCATGGTGTTTATTTAATATGGACAATTTTGAGGAATGGTGGAGATGTTAGGCCTAGCTCTGTAGATCATGGCTTTAACTGTTTTGTGTTGAAAATGAGATTAATAGTTGGGAGCCAGTTTGGAGATGAAGGCTAGGTCTCTTTCAAGTTGCCTTTTAGTGTTGTTGTGTGAGGAGTAGGATCTACAGATGATTATATTATCTGTGCAAAGTATAACAGGTGTTTGGGGAAAATCATTTATGAAAAGGGAGAGGAATAATGGTAAAAAAATACAACCTTGCAGTAACCATTTGGTGAGTGATGAGGTTTTGCTGATATGTATTTTAAATTGCCAGTTGGTAAGGAAACTTTAGAACCAAGCAAGCATGTTGGGGTTAATGCCTGTCTTGAATAGGAAGTAAAGCAGAGGAGTACTGGTCAACAGTGTTGAAGGTGTGACATCCCAACCTCTGGCCCAGTAATTAAGGAGCCTTAATCCTGACCACTGGAAACAACAGGGGACATACACACTGGGAGGATGACAAGTACACACACAGTAAAGTGCAATTTCCCTTAAGAGCACACAGAGAACACAGTCAGTATGGAGCTGGTTTCTCCCTCTTCCCCAGATCCCCATTAAGACTCTACACTGGCACAGCTAGAGTTGAGATCTCAGCTAAGTGACCAAGCCAAGACTTCCAGCACCCTCTCTGTCCAACCAGTGCTTCATTTCCCTGCCCAAGTAGCTGACACACACACACACACTTAGAGGTTTGACTTACACACACACACACACACACACACACACACACACACACACACCTGGGAAGGGCTGGCACAGATTTACTAGCTATGCCCCCTTCTGCCCAGACTATGAAGTAGTTTTGCCTGCCACCACTCACTCCTTATCAGCTACTTAAGGCCTGTAGCAAAGGGTATCCAATCTTACTGTGTAATGTTACTATTAATCCAAATGGTAGTTTGACCAAGAGCAAGTTTATTAGCAGTGGCATGCACAGTGTCACCAAACAGATATGCAAGTACTCTAAGAGCTTAAATATGTCTCACAAATATCAGCTACAATGATAGGTTTAAATATATTTAATAATAAATAATAAACAAGACAATGCTAAATATGTATTCACAGTGATTTCAGAGTTCAAAAACACAGGAAATATTTACAACAACATTGCACGACAGTCTCAAATGAATACAAAAAACATCTAAACTAATCTTTACTACATTCCTTACTGAATCTAAAAGAAATCATATTTCCCTTGTTAACTTACTTACAGAGCCAGGCAAGACAGAAGTAATGAGTGGGTTTTCCCAGCTGATGCTGCCAGGTCAAAGACAAAATATGAAATGCACTATCTCTCTCTCTCTCTCTCAGGGAGTTCTTAAATTAATATCTCAGATATTGCTGCTGGGATACATTGCAGCATGAATCACTTCTTGTCATCTGACTTCAGTTCCCAGGCTCAGAAACAACCACTGATATAGCATTTATCATCTACCTGTGAAAATGCATAAACAAAGGCTTTTTGTCAGATGTTTTTAGATCCTGGAAGTCCTAAAATAATAAAACACTTCTACATCTCAAGCCTAGTAATTATCTCTCTTTCATGGCAACACAGAGAGTCCTCTAGCATAGACACCCTGTCTCCTGTTGACTGAAACTGAAAGATAACATCCTTTTAGTTTATGGCCCAGCTATAAAGTAACTTAAGCTCAACCATTCTTCTGAAGTTTTGCAAGTTAATATCCTGTGTTGCAGTCTCTCTTATTAAAAAAAAAAAAAAAAAAAAAAAAAATATATATATATATATATATATATATATATATATATATATATATATATAAACTGTTACAATAGTGCATAAAAATATCTCTTCAACACACATAACTATACAATATGACATACTGTTCTAATACATTTGTAACACAGGCATATGGATCACATTGATATTCACAAATGACACACAACCATTTACAAAATTCCAGATAGCTGGGCTGGCAGTATCTCCTTTTGTTACATTTCTATATAAATTATTTTAATATTCACAAATGACATATAATTATTTACAAAATTGCAGATAGGCTGACAATATTTCCTTTTGTGAAAAAAGGCATTAGTGATGACAGTGAATATTGCACCTGTGAGCTTCTATTTACCCATACTTTGAAGTAAGTCATCTGTACATGTGTAAATGATAGTTATATTATTTATTATTGTATTTATTTATTTCTATTTCTTAACTGGGTTAGTTCAACTGAGCCATTGGCCCGTATTCAGTGGAGACCTGAGGAGAAAAGCTCCAGAATTACAAAACCTAGTATAATGATTACAATACAAAGAAATATAGGAATTTAACATTATTCCTACAGAAGATAAAAAAATAAGAAAGCTACAACCTGACAAAAAGCTATGTTAATGGAGGGATAGGGTGTTGATAACTAGTACCCAAAAAGTAGGACACAAACTCGTCTGAGTTTACATGTGGGAAAATACCTGGTTATGAAGACTAGCCTCATCAGAGATTCTGCCATTCAAACTGATAAACCTAATAATGTCAATATTTATGATATTTCACAGTTTACATTCAAACATCGAACTTATCAAGGACTATCAGAGCTACTTTTTACTTACTTAGAAGCGCTATGCAGAGATGTATACTATTCCTTTCCCCACTGCATTTAAAAAATGAGTCACGAAAATAAGAAACTTTGTCCTGAAAGGCTACAAAGTAGGTTAAGCAAAGGGTATGTTTTTTATATGCAGGTGATATTTTGATACATTTGGCATATATAAAGAATGATCTCTCAATTCTGTTTAGACTTTTACAGGAGTTTAGTCTGATCTCAGGTTATAACATGAATAAGAATAAAACAAAGTTACACCAAATAATTTTGTCCTGGAAAATAACAAGAATTATTAATGACTGCCCTTATTTGTGAACATCCAAATATATTAAGTATCTGAGGTCTGGTTTAGTACCACTTTGGCCCTCTTATTTAACTAAGACTTATTTCAGATTAATATCTGAAATTAAAGGAGATACAAAACATGTTAAAACCATCCCTTTAGACTTGGAGCAGACAGTTCAAGCTTTTTTGTTCTCTGTCCTGGCTTTTTTATCCTATAAGACATTCCCTTTTGAAATACCCCAAAACATTTACTGACAATAAGGAATGTAATTGTAGGCTTAATCTGAGGATGCTAGTCTGGGAAAAGCTAATTTTAAGAAGGATGGGGAATTGGGTATGCCTAATCCTAGTGACTATGCAGAGGAAACATCTTTGAAGTTGCTTTACCAGTTTCAGGTTAAGGGATGAAAATGATTAGGTATGCTTCTATTGTTAGGCCAAACTCAAGAAGAATGAAGGACTAAACTGGATTTTAGTATTTTTGGAAAAAAAAGTTCAGACCGCATTGCTCTGTACACAGACATTGTCAGTGATGAGAAACTTATGCAAAAATTCAACAGTGTCACTTTGGGTGGGTGCATTAAATAGGTTCATAGATTAGTACTAGGCTAATTGCCCTTGTGAGCCATTTTAAGCCTAGCCAAGTATCCCTTGTAAGACTCAAACCCTACACCTTGTATTTGTAAGGCAAATACCTTAACCATAACAACCTATAAGATTAAAGGATAATATGAGCCATGGCATGAAACAATTGAAGTGAAGGGAATTAAGAATGTAAGCAACTTACAGAGAGCAAATAAAACAAGTGGATTGCTGAGTGCACTGGGATATAGGTAAATTACACTTCCACTTAGCTGAACACAGAACGCTAAGTTAAACAGGCTTATTTTATTGGCCTGAGAATTAAAAATATATGAAATCATGACTTTTTCCCAACTGGAATTGTTGTTAGGGGGCTAGGCAGAATAACCTATTTTAAAAATACTTAATAAACTGGATATATAGATGTTTTTGGGATAGCCACACAATCCAGATAGATAAATGTAATGAGTCATTGGTCACAGAAGGCCTTATGGGACTGGTGTCTACACCTTTGTGACTTTGAATTGCCTATATGGTTTGTAGAGGTCTGCAGTGAAGGAGAAGGGGAGAGTGGTTATATGGTTCAGAGGCTGCAAACTCTTATTACTAAGTTTAGGTGGCTTGGTGTATGGTTTCTAGAGGTCTCCAGTGATGGGAAAGGAGACAGTGGTGGCATGGTTCAGTGGCTTCAGACTCTTATTACTAAGTCTAGGAGGCTTGGCGTATGGTTTCTAGAGGTTTCTAGTAAAGTGGGGAGTGGTGGTATTGTTCAGTGGCTGCTGACTTCTATTACTAAGTCTAGGATGCTTGCTATATGGCTTCTAGGGGTCTCTAGTGAAGAGGAGAGAGGTAGTATGGCACAGTAATACAGACTCTTATTACTAAGTCTAGGAGGCTTGGTGTATGGCTCCTAGAGGTCTCTAGTGAAGGGGAGAGTGATAGTATGGTTCAGTGGCTGCAGACTCTTATTACTAAGTCTAGAAGGCTTGGTGTATGGTTTCTACAGGTCTCTAGTGAAGCGGAAGGTGAGAGTGGTGGTATTATTCAGTACCTGCAGACTCTTATTACTAACTCTAGGAGACTTGTATGGTTTCTAGAGTTTTCTAGTGAAGTGGGTAGAGGTGGTATGATTCAGTAGCTGCAGACTCCTATTACTAAGTCTAGGAGGCTTGCTGTATGGTTTCTAGTGGTCTTTAGTGAAGTGGGTAGTGGTGTTATGATTCAGCAGCTGCAGACCTTTATTACTAAGTCTAGGAGGCTTGCTGTAAGGTTCCTAGAAGTCTCTAGTGATGGGGAGAGAGCTAGTATGGCACAGTAATGCAGACTCTTATTACTAAGTCTAGGACGCTTGGCTTTATGGCTCCTAGAGGTCTCTAGTGAAGGGGAGAGTGATGGTATGGTTCAGTGCCTGTAGATTCTTATTACTAAGTCAGGGAGGCTTGGTGTATAATTCCTAGAAATCTCTAGTGAAGGGGAGAGTGGTGGTATGGTTCATTAGCTAAAGACTTTTATTACTACGTCTATGAGGCTTGCTGTATGGTTTCTAAAGGTCTCTAGTGAAGGGGAAGTGTTAGTGTGGATCAGTGGCTGCAAACTCTTATTACTAAGTCTAGGAGGCTTGCTGTATGGTTTTAAGAAACCTCAAGTGAAGGGGAAGGGAAGTGTGGTGGTGTGGTTCAGTGGCTGCAGACTCTTAGTACTAAGCCTAGGAGATTTGGGCAATGATTTCTTAACCACCAAAGCATAAGTAAGTGTAACAGAGGTGTTCTGTGATGCAGGTGTGTGCTTATGTGATGCTTACTAATTGTGTTACAATGTGAGAATGAGGCCACCAAATTCAGTAAATGCCTACACCTCTTAAATATTGAGTCATTTTGAGGCAGCATTACTGTGTTATTGATAAACATCATTTGAAGAAACATTCTTGCAAACTATTTTCAGGAAAGATAGAAAAAGCTGCATTCGCAAAAGATGCATGGAACTTACATTGTTCCTAATTAAAACATGTTTTCAAAAATATAAGTAGTTACAATATGTTTAGTAAATATGATGACCACCATATGAGTGCAGAGACTTTTGAAAGAACTGCTTTTTTAATAGGTAAAAAGTACATAGTAATATTTTTGAAAAGGAAACAAAGGCATTGATTTTCTCTGCAAGGAGTACAGGAAATTATGTAAATTAGCCATAAATAGCTGTAGTAGCTAGTTGGAGAGGTTTATTTAGCTTAAACAAGTTAGATTTAATGTTATGGTTAAGCCAACATTAAAACATTAATTCATTCATTGCTTTAATACCTCCTTTTTCCAGTTTAGTGTTGCAGAGAAATCAGAGCTGCTTGAATTTCAGTTAGCCAATACTGTCACTGATGCTTAGCCATGTGTACCAGTCAGCCTTACTATTATCATTTTCACAAGAAAACTGCATGTTATTCCCATTACATCTGTAAGTATATTTGGGCACAATTCTTTTTAAAATGGTTGACTATTTTTTCCTGACATCTATCTTAAAGCAACTGCTTTGTGGAAATCTGTGCTGGGCTCCACCACATTAACAAAAAGATTTTACTGTAAAACAGTGTTACTAGTGATTATGATGCACAACTGCACAGAGGTAAGTAAGCTGACTAGACTGCTTACCACAGTACTTTGTGATTTATAAAGGTATCTGAATTCAGTCATGGTTTAATAAACACAACTGTGCACTTTAAGGAGTCCAGGTAAACACCTATATGCAATTCAGTTTCTGCAGCATTGTGAATCATGGACCACAGTGAGGAACAGAAGCAGGACTTTTACAGGAGTACAACGATGGGTGGGAGAAAGAAAAAGTTATGGTCATGCACATGGTGGTCATATGTCATCAGGGGTGATGTACTTCTTAGCCCAACATAGCTAAGCAACTACACCACCATTACTTGCACAGCTAACACATACACAGTAACAGCACAGTAAGCAAGAGAAGCAGCAGACTCCCCCACAGTGTAGAGAACAGTGCCCCAGGCAGACTATCACAACCCTACCAAACCCATCCATCCCACAGTGATGTTATAGAGCTCTCCCCCAATGGAAGCAATCATTGTAGAAGATCTCTTTTGTTAGCATATATGTTAATTGGTATTCTCCTCAGTCATGTTCAAAGAACTAATTATTTAAACTGCTCTTCCTTGTAGCTATGGAAGTCTGTGTACAGCTACCATCTATATGGGCAAGAGCTGAGCACACAAACATGTCTTCCTCACTCATTGATTGCCCATATCTGCTGGCATAGATTTTGAATGGATAAACTTTTACACCTCATGCCTGGGGATGAAGCATATTATTCAACAGAAAACTTGCAAATATTACTATGTCAGTTGTAGAAAGACTATTGGTGGAAAGTATGCAAAAAAAAAAAAACAATTCACGGTAAAATGTTATTTTTTTACACATTTCACACTGGAAGCAGACATGGGGAAACTAGCATTATGCATTCTGCATGGCAGACTTGATAAAAGACTACGCATAGTACATAAATGTGCTTTACACTATGAATACAAAAAAGACTTCTCTCTCTCTCTCTCTCTCTCTGCTAGAAAGTACATTACACTTACAATATAAAGGACATCTAGGTAGGATTTAAGATTTACCCCAATCAAATGTTTCACCTAGAATACAGATGCACTCTGCCAAATTTCCAGTTTTGTTTTATGTCTCCAGCATGTGGCATTCACACAGTTTGCATAATCTGCTGTGAACATGTATTACCGCCAGATATCCTGCAGGTAAGCAGTGTTTCTGATGAGACAAAATTAAACCCACAAGGATTATGGAATTTGAGCCCCATATTCATGAATGCCATATACAGTTCCTTTTGCTTGTCCACAGTCTGAGAGTGGACTTTCAGTGGCTGCCCACAGCTTTTATGAAACTGCAAAGCTCTAAATCCACTGTTGTGCAATCTTTAGAAATACTATCACATGCAATGCTTGATATATCGTCATACCTCTCAACTGTCCAGATTTTTGCAGAATGTGCAGATCTTTGCCTCTTATTTTTGGTCCGTTCCACATAAAATTTGTAGTTTTCTAACAAATCATTGAAGATTGAGGTCACTAAACAATACAAAATAATGACAGACAGTGTGAGTTTCAGACTTCACATCCTTCAGAAAATATTTAACTTTGCCAAATCTATCATTCTATCAATGTTCTAAGTTTATAGGCGAAATATTTAAAATCTGCCCCTATTTTGGGACCTTTATCAGCACATTTTTTCTGGCTTTGTCCAGATTTTTTGTGCTGTGAGGCTGAGAGGTATACCTGTCACTTGTGTCTCCAGCATGGGGAGTGTCTGCTCCAAAAGCTGCAGCCCCACACACCCCATATGTCTAAATACACAAAATCCTAACTTGTACAACAAGTAAGAATGAGGTCAAACTTCCTTACCACAGTATTTCCCTGGTATTGACATGCAGCACTTCAATGTAATTCTTCAAATACAATGAGCTTTTAAAGAATTCAGTTTAATGGCCCCTTACATATATATACCTATACCTTGGTCCCTATCAGTTTACCAAATTTACACATTATTGAAACTGAAAAGAACAAGATTACAACAATGAATATTTAAAAGGGCGAAAGTTCACAAAATTGAAATGCATATCACCAAAACACTAGCTGCACTTTGTTTTTTGAAACAGGAAACATTTGAATGGAGATTGCAGTACTGTGGGAATCAGGAAATTCACTCTTTTCCCCACTGCAGTGCAATCTCGGAGTTGGTACATATAATTTGCAGGGGGTGTGGGGGATGCAGGATGCTTGCCCCCCGCAAAAACTTAAACATAATTTGCATTCAAGGTAAATAGAAGACTATGTTTTTTTTTTATTTCAGTTAAAGAATTGTCAGGTGAAAAGTGCTTCATGTAGTAGTTGTGGAAATTATAGGTTAGTGTCAAAGGACAGACATACTTCTCCGGAGTGGTTATAAACATGCAAGACTACTGAACTGAATGTGTTTGTCTCAGTGATATGAAGTTCGATTTTGTGAGCATTTGTCTTTCTAAACTTTCGTTGTTATTGTGTCGTTCTTTTACGTTTTGATCTTGTATAAATTCGGTAAAGTGATAGGATCCACCCATATCTATATGTTTGCCTCTGTAAGTATAATTAACTGTCACTTTGATAGACTGCTCTGTCCAAAGATGAGTCTACTAAAAAAATGGTTACTCAAAATGTCATAGAGATTTTATGTTAGATCCGATTTTCATAATAATTTACTATTAGTTATATTTAGTCAATGATTTTGTTTAGTCAGGTACAAATTTGACTGGTTGATATTACAGCATTAATTGGCCAACTGTGCAGGTTTTCATTTGTTTTTCTTTTATTTATATATAAATATATATATATATATATATATATATATGTGTGTGTGTGTGTGTATATACATATACATATATACATACTTTTCTTAGTTATTAATATCACACATGATTGAAATGTTATAACACAGATGAATGCTACTTAACATATATTGACATTTCAAATCACTTTAATATTTACAGAATTAATTCATTGAACTATTTCACATTTATATTTTACTATACTTCTTGTTACACATTTTATCCTTGATGTTATTTTTGCCTCAAAGAAAATTTCATTTTTTTTAATCTCCCAGAATTCACCCCTGCTTTTCCATACGTTCCTTATCATACTTTTCAGTCTATTTCCATTTAAGTCCTACATAATCATAACCAGTGATGAGTATTCCAACAAATGATCTGTAAGATGTATTTATTCCCAAGTCCATTTCTTACTATCAAATTTGTTACAGAATTAAACCTCAAAAATGGGGCACCTGCTGAAGAGAACCTATAGGAAGCCAGAATGTCAAACAAGCAAGTGCAGAAAATGGAACAGAATAAAAATATATACATACATATAAATTTCTTTTTTCCTCAGCCAAGGACAGTCAAGCCAGGCATATGCATGCCTGTCTCTAATACAATACTAAATTACGTAAGTATGTTACCTTTTCTAGGTTGCACAATTACTATACACAGACATATATTTCTCTCTCTCTCTTTATATATGTATATATATATATATATATATATATATATATATATATATATATATATATATATATATATATATATATATGTATGGGTCTACCCGAAAACGCCAAAATCGCAGAATGCCGACAACGAGAACGACACCAGAAGATCAACAATGGAGAAGACCGACAGTTGAGAATCCCGACACTGAGAACACTGACATGTTAAGGTAAGTGTGCGATAGGGCCGGACGTTAGGGTCAGGGTGTGGGTAAGGTAAGTGTGTGATAGTGACAGATGTTAGGGTAGGGTGCGGGTCAGGTAAATGTGCGATAGTGACGGAAATTAGGGTTAGGGTTTGGGTTAAGGTTAGTGCATAGATAGTTGTGTATGTAAGGTTTAGTGTAGGTTTGTAAGGATTTTGGTGTGCTTGTGTTGTGTGTGTGTTTTTCGGGAAAGGTATTTGCTTTGTTGATTGTCGGGATTTTGGTTTGCCGAGCATGAGAAGTTTCATGTTTTTGAACTTTTATTTTTCATTTTTTTTGTCGGTTATTTCGTTGTTGGTGTTTTGGCGTGTTGGTGTTATCAGGTAGACCCATATATACATATATATATGCATCTATATATTAGATGATCAAACTTTCAAAACTACCACTGTCATATGGATGCCACCATATGATCGAATTTTTGAAAGTTCGAACGTTTTAACGGAGATCTTTGTACAGCGCAGAATGAGAAGATTTCCCTTTTCTGCACTGTAATGCGATCTCGGAGTTGGTATATTTAAAGAGAGGGAGGGGTGGGGGGTGCAGGGAAGCTTGCCTCCCTCCTTAAAACGTTCAGGTAGGTTATTTGTGTATTTTTTTTTTTTATTATTAGATATTCAAACTTTTAAAAGTTTGATCATATGGTGTTGACCATACGACAGTTGAACTTTGGAAAGTTTGATTACCTAATATAGACCTTCTATATCTATATATCTACATATATCTATACTTATATATGTATATATGGATTCACTATATGTGCTCGATATCCTGAAATATCAAATTTCAGAATCTCAAACCCATACAGTGGAAAACCTAAAACACCGAACACTCAGAAGCGAGAAATTCAAAATCGCAACTTCTATACAACACACACACCACATGCATACACATACACATACACACACCTTACACCCCACAAACAAACACACAACCCAATCCTATCTACAATCAGGGGGGTTGTGCCCCCCTGCACCCCCTACTTAAATATACTAACTCCAAGGTCGGACTACATACACAAACACACAAAACACCACCACACAAGCTACATCCCCCTCGCACACACACACCACAGTGACAAAACACACTAACACACAGTACAGCCCCTGCCCAAAACCCTTAAAACATAAACACTTACCTGAATCCATGAACACAGCGCAATACTAGAACCGCTAATTCAACATCTCCGAAATGCGAGATTTTGAATTTTGCGCTTTTCAGTGTTTGGTGTTTTAGATTTTCCACTTTATGGGCTCGAGAGTCTGAAATTCGATATTTCAGGATTTTGAGCATATAAAGTGAATCCGTATATACATATATATATATATATATATATATATATATATATATATATATATATATACACACACACACACACACACACACACACACACATACACACACACACGCACACACACACACATACACACACACACACACACACACACACACACACATGGTTTCACTTTATAATCTCAAAATACTAAAATACAATTCAAGTATCTCAAGGCAATAAAAGTGCAGTGAAACTGCATAATATCGAATGCGGAAATGTCAAATCCATGGTTATATATATATATATATATATATATATATATATATATTTATATACACACACACACACACACACACACACACACACACACACACACACACACATGGTTTCACTTTATAATCTCAAAATACTAAAATACCGAATTCAAGTATCTCAAGGCAATAAATCCGTAGTGCAGTTGCGTGAAACTGCATAATATCGAATGCGGAAATGTCAAATCCATGGTTGTGCTGGCGCGTTCATGATGTATGATGCAGTTTGTGGATTTAGCTGGGGATTTAGGTAAGTGGTGTTTTTGTAAGGGTATTGGGTAAGGATTTTAGTGTGTGTGAGTGTGTGTAGTGGTTGGTTTTATGTGTTTATGTTTTCAGTGCGACCTCAGAGTTAGTATATATAAGTAGCGGGGGTGTGGGGGATGCAAGGGAGCTTGCCCCCCTGCTTATAGGTAGGGTAGGTCTGTTTGTTATGTTGTGTTTGTTGTTTTCTTTGTTGTAGTGTAGTTAGTTAGGTAGGTATATATATGTTTGTGTGGTGGTGTGTGTATGTGTATGATCGCGATTTTGAATTTCGTGGTTGTGTGTTTTCGGTTGTTTTGAATTTTGGACTTTATAATCTTGAGATACTAAAATTCGGTATTTTATATTTTGAGATTATAAAGTGAATATATATATATATATGGTTCTACCTGACCACACACCACAATAACAACAATTAAAAACAAAACACATCCCCATTCCACAAACCACACACACAACACAAGCACAAACCCACACTAACCCTAACTCTACCCACCCCACCCTCCCGCCCCACACACTCGCTGCTGCCCCCCCCAGCTCCCTAACCCTAACTCACTTAACCCACCCCCCCCCTATAAACTCTAACCACCCCAACCCCCCCCCCCCATCCCACCCCAAATACCCACACTTACCTGTTCGCACCCCTACGTCCGTCACTACCGCATAATATATATATATATATATATATATATATATATATATATATATATATATATATATAAATGTGTACAAACTATGATTAATTTTCTCTGCTGCTCAACCCTTGATAAAAAAAATTAGTTTCTAAATGCACTGAAAGAGTGGTAGATGCCACAAAGACATGTTCCCCTGGATTTACTAATCTTTCATGCAGGACTAGCTTAGTCCTGCAGGAAGCGACCATTTAGGAGGAGAACGGCAGAGTGCCATGTATAATAATGAGGCGCGCTGCCTGATCTCTTAATCTTACATGGAGCATGTAAGAGTGCAGGGGGCATGTCTGAGAGCACAGCCCTCACAATATACATGCCCCTGCAATGCAGAACAGTAGAAAGGGGTAAGAAATGAGTGAGACCACTCATAGGTGCCCGCCTATCCCCACCAACAGTCCCCCATGTGTACAACAGCAACAGTACATATAAATAAAATGAAGAAACACTTTTATTTATTTATTTATTTTAAATCCGATTAAAGCTAACCATAGGTGCTCGGGTGTGCTCATCGCTTAGCTACAGTCAATGTAGCTTAAATGGCTGAAGAGGATAACAAGGAAGATATATGCATATAAAGCTGCAGCAGATTCCATTTTCAATGGCAAAGCACGTTACGAGTAATATTTATGTTGCATAACCCACTAAATAACATATTTTTATGAACTGGAGTACTGCAGTAAATGCACATGTGAGATGTCAGTGTCATAATGAATAAGGCACTAGTAAGCAGGTTTAAGCACAAATAAGCAGTAGTAAGCATATTTAAGCATGAGTTAGCGGGCGTAAGCCCATTTGCACGTCAGGTAAGCAATGCCTACACTGGCTGAGCAATTCTAAAGCTAACTTTCTGTAAGCAGATGTAATGGCAGGTTAGCAGTGCTTACCCCTGCACAAACCCACTTACAACTGCTCAAAAGTGCCTTAATCACTCTGTATCCAATGGCCCTTTTTCTGGCCATCAAAAAATAAACAATCATGTAGGTCTCAAACCCAGGAACCCATACACCATAGTCATAGTAGTTAACTGCCAAGCCATCACAGAAGTACAGAAGAATGAGGTATCAACAAACAAGTCCTCACCATAGTAAAACCAAACTGAACCTGTGAAAGGAATCAGTATACAGTTATATGTTCCATAACTCACTACATAACATATATATGTGAACTGGAGTACAGCAGTAAGCCCAGAAGTGAGGTGTAATTGTAATAGAGTGTTGAAGTCCCCAATAAAACACAAGGACCCCATAGAGTGTACGTACACATTAATCGTAGATACCTGGCAGATATATAAGATGCAATAAATAAGAAATCAATGTCCAAAAGGAAATATAATGCAAAGTCTAACGTAAGCAACACTAAGCATTGCACAGGCCAGCTTAGGAGGTGTAAGCAATGTGAAAACCAGCTAACTCAATGTGCCTAGTGGTATACCCCTTTAAACAATGCCACCACTAGGTAAGCAGGTTTGCCCATAGCTTAGCCTTTTCAAAACCATCCAATTATGGAAAAGTGCCAGAAATCGGCCCTACTTAAACCCAAGAGGCGTGAATACATCTCATAACTGGATGTAGCTTCCCCTTGCAGGCACTATGGCAGTAAGGGGAGAAGGTGTGCACTTCTGGGTACAGTGCTGGTGCATCCAGGAGTCCAAGGTCATGGAAAGACTCCTAGTTAAAGACCATGCTCAGAGACTGCTGCAGGGTTAGTACCAGGGCTCCCAATATAAGGGGGAGACCTGGGACCATCTCACCTGCGACCTCACCAGTGCCACTGGCATACCCCAAACTGGTGAGCAAGTCAGGCACCACTATGCCGACATGAAGCATTAGGGGGACCTCTTGGAGGAGTGGCTCCAAGAGGCTAGAGCATCAGGGGATGTTCCAGATGTGTGCAAGTATCACCCCAATATGTGTGTAATAATTGGCAGCTCAGGTATATCATGGATAGGTATGGCTAACTATTCCTCTTATGTCACCCACAGCTGCAATGGAGCAGGCCACGAACCAGGAGGCCCACATCAGTCGCCTGGCAAGGTTTCGATGTGAGGCAGATCATTAATACTCATGCATTTACTGTCATAGGAAATAAAAATAAAAGTAGTAGTAAATTAATTGCTAGTATAAAACCTGTATTGTTCAAGGCAAGTACTGCATACACTACACAATATAGCAGTAAGAGTCTCATATTGTTTGTAAGTCAATAAAAGGGTAATAGCCTGACAAAACAGATCTAACTGCTGGACTGCATGGATATATCCTGGTATCATATGGTAATGTAGACATGTAATCATGTAATAGTATTGTAGTATTAAGCACTGTTACCCACACTGTGCACCATAAATTGAATGAGTAGGAATGCCTGTATATGACAGGTGTAATCCCCAGAAGCCATTTAGTACAACTGAGAGACACATAGACAGTAAACAGGGAAAATGCAGATAAGAAAAAATGAATAGCACATGCAACTGGCTGTGAACTGCTGTTTTTCTTAGCACACACAGCCACGGTTCGAATCCGGCCAGTAGTAGTAGTCTGCATACAGAATCATTCCCCACAACTGTACAGATATGTCCAGAATGTCTATTAAAGCGGCCCATATATGCTGCCTATCAACCTGTCCCCTGAGAAATCAGTAGGATGATCCCAGACATATAGGCAACAAACAGGAAATACAACTGATTGACACACAGCTATGAGAACAAAGCTGGCACACTAGCAACTCCCCAATACTTTATGCGACTAAGAAGCCATGTATTTCCCATTTACACCCCAACTTGTCAAGCTGTGTTTAGAGTGCATACAGTAACAGAGTGGGATGTATGTGCATAATGGTAATGTGGAATCTGGTACTGTGTGTGGGAGCATTCAGGTAGTGCTAATAAACATTCCTCCCACAGGTCTGCCAGACACCAACAATGTGCCCAGAAATACAAGAATGATATACAGTTGCTCTGAATAATGAGATACTACACATCACTGTCACCCACACTGTCCTACAACATAAAACTGTCTAGGAAATCTATATAAGAGTGTTGTAACACAAGGTCAGAATACAAAAGCACAGGGGATTAATAAGACAGAAAGCAGATAGGAGATATACATCAATATATATTTTATTTATTTAACATTTGTTGACCGGGAAAGTCCAACTAGGTTCCACAGATCCTGTTTTCAGTGGAGGCCTGGGTAGAAATGCTCCAGAAGCATGTCTTTAGAATGTGGGCGGAAACCCACTCGAATGCAGGGAGAACATGCAAACTCCACACAGAAGGCACCCCAGCCGAGAATCGAACCAGAGAACCTCTTGCTGTGAGGTGACAGCATTAACCACTGCACCACTGTGCCGCCCATATAGCAGACACAACTGTGATGGACAGTGTTTAAGTTGTAGCAGACACAGCCATGGTCTGAATCCTGGGAGTGGACTTAGGCTGCATACAGATTCATACCCCACAACTGTACAGCTGAGGCCAGAATGTCCAGTATATGTGCCCATATCTGCTGCCTGTCCTCCTGTCCCCCTGGTAAGTCTGTGGGATGATCCCAGATGTTTAGCCAGCAAACAGGGAATACAAGTGATTGGCAAACATCTATGAAAACACACCTGTCACTGTAGCAATCCCCGAAACTGTTAGGAGAGTAATATGTCAAGTATGTCCTATCTACACTCCCATGTTGTCAAGCAGTGACCAGAGTGTGTACAGTAACAGAGTGAGATGTATGTGCATGATACTAATGTGTAATCTGGAACTTTGCATGGCAACAGTCAGGTAGTGCTAACAAACATTGCTCCCACAGGTACATTGGATACGAACACTGTTCTGTGAAATACAGATCATTATAACCTGTACTGGTACTGTTCACTCTGGAATTGTAGGGAATTGTGAGTGTCGCAGTTTCTCTGAATAATAAAGTATCACTGGTCACTGTCACCCAAACTGTGCTACATAATATAACTGTGTAGGAAAGCATGTATATCTGTGTGTCAGGTCCCTAAAGGTGGAAGACGACAATATTCTAGATATGTCCAGGCACACCAGCATGTGGTCAACACATGGCCAGAGTCTGTGCAGCACAGAAAGAGTTGGATAGCATAGTGCAAAACATCAACCCGGAATCCGGGAGTATGTGTACAAACAGTTAGTTAGAGTTAACTTTTAGTTATGTACTCACCATAACTTTAGATGTTTGGGATCCATCTGCCTACATTCTGTACTGATGGACTCGGAGCCGATCCCTCGGCTCCGACTCGGCACGCTTATGCTATAGAGCGAGGCCTCTTATTGGCTGAGCTATCTTTATCCCAGGATGCACCACCACTAATCCCCCAGATCTTGTTTGTCCGCATTCATGCACACATGCACAACTGTTTATATAACATTGATAGATGTTTCAAGATGAAACAACAGGATTCGGACCTTCTGATATCCTCTGATCTCCAAGGAAGGGGGAAGGAGGGTGGGTTATTAGGAATGTAGGCGAGATGGATCCCAAACATCTAAAGTTATGGTGAGTACATAACTAAAAGATGTTATGTGATCCTATCTCGCCTACATTCTGTACTGATGGGACAGTGTCCCTAGCACCTAAATCCCGGGTGGCTCACTGGAAAACACTCCTGAGCACTGTGGAACCAAATGAAGCTCGTCCTCTAGATGCCACATATAATTTGTAGTGGGAAATAAAAGTGTGCGGGGAAGACCATGTAGCCGCAGCACAAATGTCACTAATGGCAAGTTTAGAATGAAAAGCTATCAAAGTAGCCATAGCCCTTGTAGAATGAGCTTTGGCAGAGGTGGTAAGCTCTTTATTAGAATAAAAATAAGCTTGAGTAATACAGTCCCTGATCCATTTGGCAATAGTGACCTTTGTGACGGCTTTGCCCAATTTATTGTCTGCAAAGGATACAAACAACTGATCTGTTTTCCTTGCTTGTTTGGTCCTGTCTAAGTAAAAACGTAACTGTCTGTGGACATCTAGTGTATGGAATATGAATTCCGCTTTGCTAGAGTATTTTGGAAAAAAGACTGGAAATTCTAACGATTGTTATAAGCAGAAACTAGAACAAACTTTAGGGACAAAGGAAGGATTTGGCCTGAGGGATACTCTGTCTTTGTGAAAAACCAAGTATGGGGGTTTTACTGACAAAGCTTGAAGTTCTGAAACTCTTCTGGCAGAAGTGATTGCCACCAAAAAGGCTGTCTTCCATGATAGAAACTTTAGATCACATGTAGCCGCTGGTTCAAAGGGGAAGGAAGTCAAGGCACGTAACACTATATCGAGATCCCATGGAGGTGTAGGATGAGAAATCGGAGGTCTTAATAGAGCAGCACCTTTCAAGAAAGTCTTACACAATCTGTTGCTCATTAAAGGTGGATCTATGGATTCGTGAAAATTGGAGATTGCTGCCAATTGTACCTTGATGGTAGAAACTGAAGAGCCTTGATTGAAGAGAGAAGTTAAAAATTTTAGTACTTCTGCCACGGGAATAGAAATGGGGTCCAGGCCCCGGAGTTGAGCCCAAATAGCAAATCTTTTCCATTTGCTAGAATACAGTCTCTTTGTAGCAGACTTATGGGCTGAAGATAATATGTGTACAACATCTGGATCCAATGTATGACTCCTGACTATAGTCGGAAGAGGAGGAGCCAAGCCGTCAATTTTAAGGTGTGTAGGGACTGGTGTAATAGTCCTGACTGATGAACTAGTAGGTCTGGTATCTGATCCAGGAACCGTGGACCTTCCAGAGCATATTTTCGAAGATAGGGAAACCATACTTGACGAGGCCAGTAAGGAGCAATTAAGATCATTTTGCTCCCCAAGAGAGATGCCTTTTGAATCACCCTGGGAAGGAGAGGAACTGGAGGGAAGGCATAAAGCAAGCCGGTGGGCCAAGGATGGACTAATGCATCCATGGGGCTCTTCCCCGGAGCCGGGGTTAGGGAGAAGAATTCTTTGCACTTCGCATTCAGAGGAGTCGCGAATAGGTCACAACACGGAACTCCCCATTCGCTGAAAATCTGACTTGCCACTGTCATATTTAGAGACCATTCGTGAGGAGAGAGGATGGTTCTGCTCAATCTGTCGGCTATCACATTGGACTTGCCCGGTATGTGAGTAGCCACTAGGAAGCGTTTGGTCGAGACTGCCCATTCCCAAACTCTCATGGCTTCTCTGCAAAGAGGATAGGATCTGGTACCTCCCTGTTTGTTCAGGTACCAGACAACTGACATGTTGTCTGAGTGAACAGCAATAACGCCCTGAGGGAGATAATCATGAAGGGCTTGAAGGGACAGAAGTACTGCCCTCATTTCTAGGATGTTGATATGGAGAAGAGGCTCTTCCTGGTGCCATTTGCCTTGGACTGACCTGCCCAGGGAATGCCCCCCCCCCACCCCATCTGGGAGGCGTCCGTGGTCAAAGTGGCCGCCGGAGGAGGAAGAACAAAGGGTCGTCCCTGATCCAAATTGGAGGGCACTAGCCACCAGCGAAGGTCCCGTTTGCAAGATTCCGTGATCCATATGAGGTGACTGAGAGGGAGTTCCTGAAAGGACCACTGAGCTGAAAGAAGCCACTGGAGGATTCTCATGTGCAACCTTGCCAAGGGGACTAGAAGAACCGTGGCAGACATGGATCCCAATAGTTGCAGGACCATCCTGGCTGGAGCTTTGGACCTGGGAAGTAAGGCTCAAACTTGAGTCTGTATGGTTTGTATTCTGTCTGTAGGTAGATAGACCCGCATTCGGTTTGAGTCTATCTCTACCCCTATGAATCTTATTCGTTGAGATGGCAGCAACACAGACTTTGGCCAATTGAAGGTGATTCCAAGGGAACTGCCCAGTGATATAGTGGCTTGAAGGCTCTGCAGTAGTAGATGCCTGGAGGTGGCAGTTAGGAGCCAGTCGTCTACATACGGAAACACCTGGAATCCTAGACTTCTCAGGTGAGCAGTCACGACTGCCAAACACTTGGTGAACACCCTGGGGGCTGTGGTGAGACCAAAGGGCAGCGCACGGAACTGAAAATGACTGCCTCCTAGGCTGAAGCGCAGATGTCTCCCGGACACTTCATGTACCATGATATGGTAATAAGCGTCCTTGAGATCTATGGAGCACATCCAAACACCCTTCTCCAGCAATGGGAGAATGGTTTGTAGGGTGACCATTCGGAACTTGGACTTTCTGACTGATCGGTTTAGGATGCTGAGGTCCAAAATGGGCCTCAAGTCCCCGGTCTTTTTTGGCACCAAAAAGAATCTTGAGTAAGTCCCTAATCCGATCTGGTCTGCGGGGACCGGTTGGATGACTCCTTTTTGCAGCAGCTTTAAAACTTCTGAGGCTGCAGTATCCCGCTGACTGGGTGGCGGGTCCGGGATTTTTTTGGACTGAGGGGGGGATGAGAGAATGGGATGGAGTAGCCTCCGGCGATAATTCGAAGCACCCATCGGTCCTGAGTGATACCTTCCCAGGCTTATAGGTGCTTCGAGAAACGACCCCCGACTGGCTCCGGAGATGCACAGCCGGGCAATCCCTCAGGGACTGTGAAAGTTTGAAGATCCACGAAAGGACTCGTGGTCTCCAGTGTTGCGAGGGCCTCTGCCGCCTCTGGGACGGCATTTTCCGGAAGAATTTCCCCCTCCCCTGCCTCTGGAAGGGGGATCCTCCTGCTGAGAGGGGTAAGGCTTCTGAGATCTATGGAACCACATCTTCCCTATAAGGCCGAAAGGGAGTGGAAAATTGTGCCCCTACGGCAGTCAGAGTCTTACCCTCCTGTTCACAGCGGGTCAGTGTGTCCTTTACCTTGGGTCCAAACAGGGAGGGAGGAGGGACAAGGCATCGGCGCAGGAAGAACTAAAAGGCCTCTCAGAAATGACACAGGCGGAGCCAGGCTTGTCTCCGTAGAGCAATGCCTGTACCCGCCGCTCTACTCTCCCCTTCGGCCGCATAAGAAATGAGCCTCTTGGACGAGTTTGAGATGGATGACATTGTAGCCAGCTGAGAGCCAACCGTCTGGGCCAGCTCCTCAGGCAGGTTACCCAAGAGGGTATCGGATAGTTCCTTAATCAGATCCCTCTGAAATCTGGTAAAGTGCGTAAGGTAGTTCAAGGACCTCAAAGTAAAGGCCGCTGAACTCATGGTGCTTCCTGCACGATCCATGCTCCTAGACTCCTTATTAGGAGGATGGACGGATGTCGGCCCTCTGCTACATCTTGCTGGGTAGCAGATGCCACCACCAAAGCATCTACAGCCACACCTTTAGTCAGAAACTCTTTTTCAGGGGGTGCCGAGAGGAACTTATTCGGACGAGCAGGCACCGGTTCCACAGAGTCTGGGTGTTCCAACGCCCTTCGACAGATCAAATCCAAGAGCTCATCGAAGGGCGGAGACACCCAGGAGGCAGAGGGCTGAGCCCTGAAAGCCTTCAGGAACACCGACTCATCAGCAGAGGGAGGTTTGGACTACCAGCCGCCTCGTTGTTTTAGGGCTTCCAGGATGTCTGCAAAGGAGACATCATCCGAGGATGACTTAGGGGACCCCTCTGCATCATCGAGATCAGTGTCTGATGTAAGAGACTCGTCAGGGGAGTCAACGTGCTTCCTCTTGCACGATCTCTTCCTGGGGGGTTCTTCCAAAGAGGCTTCAGAAGGACCTCCAGGAGGGGGAGAAACCCCAGTGGGGGTAACCTGAGGCTCCGGGGCTCCGCTGTCTAAGGACAGGGGGACTGCCAAAGACCCAGTCTCGGTATGCAGGGAAGGAGCTGGGGAAACCGTGGAGGTAGCCAAGGAAGATTTGGCTAACGCACTCTTCATAGCCCTGAAGGCGGGACCACCAGAATCCTGGGGGGGTCCCACCTCCGTGGCCACGACAGTGGACGGCACTCCCGCTGCCGATGCACCAGAGGGAGACTTGGGACCGAAAGCATCAGTCCCGAAGCCTCCCCCTCAGGGCCGAAAGAAGAAGTCCATGTACTGAACTCCGACCCAAGAGCTTGAGTTGGAGCAAGGGTCGGGCCCGACCCTAAAACCTCCACCGGTTCCACCAGCACCGGCTCCAACGGTGCCGAAGCTGTTGGAGGAGGAACCATAGTAGGGAAGTGGACCATCGGCTCCGAAGCCGAATGGGCTGGAGCCGAAACTAGCTTTTGGAACACTGGAGACTGAAAGAGTCTAAGGAGCACCCTGTCGATGTCCGAATCAGACATATTGGATGATCTAGAGGATACCGATCGGGCCCGAACCGATTTCTCCATCGGCTCCGAAGGACTCGGGGACCGGCTCCGAATGGACTCTACCACTATCGGCTCCGAGGGAGATCTTAAGGCAATTTCCTTCGGTGCCGATAAGGACTTTGGCTCCGAGGGGGAAGAGTCTGAGCCGGTGACCCTTATCGGCTCCAATATCAGTGGAGTCGATGAAGGTGACCCGCCTCTCGATGCCCCAGTCCTCGGCTCCGAAACCAGAGGGGTCGAGGCTGGAGGCATCGAGGCAGACATTCGCCTCGGCTCCGAAGTCCGTGGAGCCGATGGAGAAGTCTGCTTAGATTTTTTAGCAGTCGGTTCCGACTGACTGGTCGGAGCCAACGCTTTCTTCTTTTTCGAAGGAGAAGGAGAGGAAGATAAAGCCTCCTCGAAGGATGGCTTAATTAACCCCTTCAGGATTAATTTGTTTTTCCTCTCCTGGAGGGCTCTAGCTGAAAAGGCGTGACACACGCTACACGATTCTTGTAGGTGCTTGGCGCCTAAGCAATAGACGCATGAGGAGTGGTCGTCCGTTATGGACATCTTAAAATCACACCTCATGCATTTTTTAAACCCGGAGGGTTTGTGTTCTTTTGACATGGCCAAAATAGCCCAAACACAGTTATCTGCAGCAAAAAATAAAAGTTTGTCACAGTATGAACAAATATCTTATCTCTTTTTTTTTTTTTTTTTTTTAAACTGCACAAGTACAGTACAACGAAAAAATTATACAAAGAGAGAGAGATATAGAGAGTCAAGACCCTCTAACTTAAACGGGTACTTGACCCACAAACGAAAAACCGAGAAAGTAAAGCAACAGGGGAAGGCCCCTCTAACTAAAAATGGGAAACCTTCCCTTTGCAAAACCACACAATTTCTCAACAGAAATCTCCAATACACACTCAAAACACAAGAATAGCTGTTAAAACAGCTTTTGGGTTGAAATTCAGCAAATTTCTGACAGGAAAAGCCTAAAAAAATTAGTACTTAGCCCAGCCAAGTTGAGACCACGTCTATGCTTGTAAGCGGCAAACGAGATCTGGGGGATTAGTGGTGGTGCATCCTGGGATAAAGATAGCTCAGCCAATAAGAGGCCTCGCTCTATAGCATAAGCGTGCGGAGTCGGAGCCGAGGGATCGGCTCCGAGCCCATCAGTACAGAATGTAGGTGAGATAGGATCACATAACATCAAACATTCCCTCCACAGGTATACCAAGTAAGAGGTGTAGACTGCAGGTAAAACTGGCTCATATGTAATGATGATGACAGCCATATCACTGTCCAAGCTAAGGCTATAGGGTAGTGTAGTAAGACTTGTAAGGTATAGATAACAGCACTGACTAGGAAAGTAATGTGGACTACAGGAGTATACTAGTTGCTAAATTACATCTTTCTCTCCTCCCCACCATATATCCAACAATAATCAACATACCCACCCCAACCGGAATGTAATGACACCTATGTTCTGATAATGTCCAATTGTTTGATAAAATGTTAATGATTCCCATGCATGTGCTATATTGAATTATTCCAACATTGGTGTCAAGGTGCCATCTATGTACCTGCATGCTGTTCTTATTACCACTATGGTCCCATATATGCATGTGTTCTGTTTGCTATGCAACTGCTCCGTATATGGTGTCTGGGTTAATGGGAATATCTATGCATGCTGTTATACCTAACCCTGGAATGTGTTGTCTATTACTAACCCACAAATGATGATGAAATGTAAACACTATAGCATGCTTGGGAAGTCCAATCCCAGCGGACCCACCTGTCCCACCTCAGCTGGCTATGGCACTGGGCACCAGCATGTCTGGGGCCCAACGTGGGACCTCCCTGTCCATTGGTCCTGCACCACCTTCAGGCGGAACCGCCTCAGGCAATGGGGCTCACCCCCCCTCAGAGTGGGTGCGGACAGGCACCTGTTACCCATCGTCAGGTCGGGGTCATGGTGCGTAGAGCAATCAGCAAGCAGTTTGGTGATCTTCTACACCAGCTCAAGGGCAATGTGTCATGATTAGAGAGTCAGCCTGGCTCTGCGACACAGCCCACAGCACAGCTACCTTCAGGACTGTGAAGGTGCAGTGGTGACTGCCCATGGGTGGGGACGTCAGTCCCACTGTTACCACTAGCGGGCTTGTGGGCTTTTGATGTACCAACACCCCTCCCCATCAAGGTGTTTACCCCCCCACATGTGTCATACACTGCCCATGTATGCATCTTGTTTGTCTTGTCTGTCAACCTACCCAACCTTGCTCCCCAAATATACCTCCCCAACATCCCACTCTCACCTGAAAAAAAAAAGGCAATCTGTTCCCACAAAAAAATCTTTCCCCATACATAGCTGTCCATTTTGCACATGTGTCCACTAGACACATGAAATCTAGTCTAACTGGCATCACAACTTATTATTGTTGTCCTCACCCCTCTCCCAGGAGTTTGAGTGTCCAAACCAACCTCCAAAAATTCAGTGTATATGCACAGCTATTGCTGTAGAAGAAATGGGCAGCTATGGACCTTCCCTACACCCTTCCTGCACATCCCCAGCTATTTACCCTACTGTCTTTCCCTCTTTGTGCCCCATTTTCATCACTTTCCTATCAACCCTTTTTTCGTTTCTTTTAAAGAAACTAGTGCAGGGATAAGCAGGAGTAAGCACTTTTAAGCAGCAGTAAGCGGGTTTAAGCCTGTTTGTACAGGGGTAAGCAATGCCTACACAGGTTAAGCAATACAGAAGCTAACTGAGTATAAGAAACTGTAACCGGAAGTTAGCACTGCTTACCTCCGTGCAAGCCTGTGCAAACCCGCTTACAACTGCTTTAAAGTGCCTTAATCACTCAGTATCCAATGGCCTGTGTTCTACCCAGCAACAAAATAAACAGCCTCTGCAAGGCTCAAACCCAGGACCCTGCACACTATACACAAAGTGATTTAACACTAAACCATGACAGGTATGTATAACCCTGATGTTTTCACAAACATATCATCTAGCCCAGACATTAAACAGTACAGAGAATACAGAGACTATATTCCACCATTTAGATGTATGTGTGTAAATATATTAATATCTAAACAGATACAACATATATCTCTCTCTCTCTCTCTCTATATATATATATATATATACACATTTATATATAAATATATCTGAACATATATACATGCAAATGGCTACATCAACACATATATATGTCTACACCTATATGTCAACATACACACAGCAAGCTACATATATGTAAACAGATATATATCTATGTAGATATATACGGACATAGCTATATATATATATATATATATATATATATATATATATATATATATATATATATATATATATCTATATATATATATCTAGGTATATATGGACATACATGTGTAGATATCAATGGGAGCTTAACTAAAACATATATGTCAACATGCACCATTGATAGTGTTGAGAGGCCCCAAACAATATACGTCTTGTACGAATAGGTATACCCACCCCCACAGCCAAACACATCCACCCTGCAATACACTGCCAAGTGTTGCAGATCCAGATACAGCATCACACTGCTCTGTCTGGCATACATGACTGTTAAGGGAGGCCCAGCAGCAGTACATCTGGCAAGTATCTGGACATGCCATCTCACTGGGTAAGTACACTAAGCTGCTAGGCATGTAACAAAGCAATGTGAAGGCTACAGGCAGACTGGCTCAACACTGGCCTACATTTCCTATGGGGGAATGCACATGTACCTGCATATATAGCAGACTCTACAGGAATGTCACAGCATAGGGTAAGATACACCTGTGTGACAGTGCATAGCTACATCCAATGTGAACACAGCCACATATGGTACGCTAGCATATTATTACAGTATATCGACTATCTGTTCAACACCATCCTCATATGTGCCACTCACATACAAACCCTACATATACTGGGCTGCTACACAGTGTGGTCCAATTCTTGTCTGTGGTGTGGGACATGTGTGTGTATGGCCCTACAAACATGTAAGCTGATATGGTAACATACAGTGGAGCAGCATGTAACATCAGATAGGGTGGGACCAAGAACAATGACATCTACCACAGTCTGTTCACATACCAAAGTACATATTAACATTACACACACTGTCGACATTCACCATAAGTACACAGACCTCTGTACTGTACACACAACCACAGAATGTCCAGGTTATGTCAAGAAATATAACCTCTACTGTACATAACATGTGTAGCAGTCTGATATTTCACTGGCTTGTTATCAGATATGATGTCACTAATTATGGTGTACAGCACATATGCACCTCTTAATGCTTGACATATGTACAAAGGTTGGCAGAGGTGTGGCTGGAAGCACATACACAGGACCAATATTGACATGTTGCTGTGATAACCTCATACATTTACTGTTGTAACAGGGTTTGTTGCAACATATGGCCTATGCGGGATATGAAGTTAGTAACTGTCACGGTTCTACCATCTACAGACCGCAATCCTCACACTACCTGCTGCAGTTCACAGATAGGTGCTCTGTGGGTAACACATGAAACCAAAGGCACCATACACTCCCCAGTCTGCAGATGACTCTACAGATGGGGATTTCTCATACACAGAGCACTGACATGGCAGGTATTGCAACATGTTGGACAGCCGCATCCACACACACTCCCTGTTAAACCAACATTACTCCAAATGCAGTATAGCAACACTTACAGTCTGTAGTCAGGTCAGGTGCATCCCCCTCCTGTGTGTTGCCCTGTTTCCATAGTGTATGTTAGAGGTAAATCCCCAAATCCATCTGAGATGTTGTTTGCCAAACAACAGATCGAGTTCCTGCTCACAGGGAATGGAAAGGCCCAACACCAACATGATGTTCTTAGATATTGGAGTGTCTTTCCATGTAATTGGCTATGGGAATGTTACCATAGCTGTTCCACATGCAGTCAGCTACAGGAGGGCTGCAATTCATGCAGTGGCCATCAGCTGATCATTAGCATCACTTCAAATACACATGCTGTTGCCTAAGCAAAGCAGGTGTAGGTCTCCACATCGACCAGACAGTGAGTGAGAGAAGCAGACAGAGTCAAAGACAAGTCAGTCAGGGAGGGGTAGGAGAGTTAAACCTAAGCATGTTTGTGTCACACATCTACCAGCACAGGGTATCAAACCCCTGAAGACTATGTAGTGCTATCACATTTCCATGCTGTTATTGGATGCGCCACATAGGTTACATCGTGAGGAGCCCTCAGAATGTATATGTGATGGTGAGTGACATCTGCAACAGGGATATGGTAGCTATACGGTAGGTGTAGTATACATGCCTGTCCACATGAACAGGTGCCCGTGACAACACAGCCACACTCTCACAGGGACACACACACATTGACACACTTGGCAGGGCCAGGAATACAACTCATCACTAGAGAGATTGCCACAACACATTACTGTGCAGGTATCACATGCACCACAGGGGTCATATGGAGGTTATATGGGCAAAGGGTATGGGGAAGTGTCTGACATCAGACAGCATGCTTCAGTATGCCAATGGGTGTTGTAGTGAGTGTGAATGGGATCATACACATCATACAATATACACACACACACACACACACACACACACACACACACACACACACACACACACACACACATACGCACACACAGGGTGCCAGTACTGACATGCATGGGTGCATTTCTTCATGGGTGTGTGGTGGTCAACTGTGCCAGATGGCTACACAAGGCAAGGTGATGGGTATACCTTGGCATCAGACCACATGGCAATGGTCTGCATTGTGGTAAAAGGGTGTAGTTTCTGGATTTGCCAACACAGGTGAGTACTGTATCCACTATCCAGTCACATGGGTGACTATTGCATGTGGCCAATGCTGTGCATTGCTTGCTATGTATGTGTTCCTTATTCCATGACATGTACGCTGTC